>NW_012140858.1:4568556-4574009 GCF_000956105.1 Propithecus coquereli | reverse complement strand
GAAGCTGACGTCATGTTTACGAAGGCAAAAAGATGAGAACATTTCCATAGTTGCAAATCCGACTGAAAGGTAGCAGAGGAGAGTGGAGAGGCCACGGGTGCCGGATCGGGCAAACCTGGGTTCAAATCGCACCTTTACTCCTAACTGGCAATACAATGGGAGGAATTCGCTTCCTCTTTCTAAGCCTGTTTCATCACCTCTAAAGGGGTACATCTCAGAAAGTTGCAGTAATTAAATGAGGTAATGTGAGTAGCCCATAGGGTAAGTTGCGGCAGAGAATTCCCTTTCCTCTCGTTGTGCTATGGTGAGGGATGAAGCTAATCTGGGAAAGGAGAGGAAGGAATTGAGGCATTTCATTGCTTTATGGATTTATTCATGTATCTCAACATCCTGTGTCAGGCACTGGCAATGCAGAGCTGGATAAAACACAGCCCCTGAGCTTCAGACACGCAGCATCCAGGTGGAGAGACAGGCACATACACAAGCTGATGATCCCCTAGTGTGATAACCACCTCACACAGGTAGGGAAAAGCCAGTCCTTCTGCTTCCAGAAGCATACGATAAAGGGATATACACAGGTGCCCATGGAAACATATATAGAAATAGCCACTGCAATTCTGGCTATAAATTTAAAAATTAGAAAAAAAATCAAATGTCATCAGTAGAAAAGTCTATAAAATGTAGCAGATGAAGTGGAGTCATTGGAGTCATTGACTGGAGTCAATGACAAGACCGAGTGAAAAATGCAGTGATCAAATGATATATACAGTTAGATGCCCTGTGATTAAATTTTAAAACACACAAAATATCTTGTATTTGTCATGGATGGATGTATTTCTGTGTATAAAAATATTTTTAAATGGACTAGAAGAATCCACATCAAACTCATGAACCTGGTTGCCTCTGAGAGAGGTCAAAGGGAACGGTAACTTCATCTGCAATGTTTCACGGATGTTTAAAAAGGCTACAAGCAAATATGATAAAGTCTTAGCATTTGTTAATTTAGATAGCAGCAATATGTGTGATGTTATTCTTCATGCCTTTCTGTATTGTTATAAGTCTCTCAAAATAAAAGTCATAAAAGTATAGCAATGGGTCATACAAAGAGGTGAAGAAAGTGCCTTTGTCTCTTAGCCTAAGGTGGCCTTAGGGTCCACGTCAGAGGGCCCTAGCTACAGGGCAGGACCGAGGCTGGTAGGAATTAGGCAGAAGTGCTGGAATGTGGTGGAGAATGTTGGTTAATCATGGTGACACTGCCCAGGAGACAGCATGAAAGTTTGCTTTGAAGTTACAAAGACCTAGTTTTCAAACTCCTGGATTCACCACTTACTAACGTAACAAGGTCACAAACGTAATCACACTTCAGTTCTGATATGTATTGCTCTGTCTAACGAATGCAATTCTTCCTAGCAGTTAGCGGATAAAGTGCGGACCTTAAATTCTATATCATTTATACTCAGTTTGAGCCAAAAATTTTAAATACATCCTTTAGGAACTTCTGAGTCTCTCTAGGAAAAAAAAGAGTCCAATCTCCAAAACGATGGTTTTCTGCCTGCCATCCCCAGCTTGTCGCCCAGATGGCACCTGGGTGTGGTGGAAACACTGAGGCGCAAAGCCCGTTGGGCCTGTTGGACGTTGGTTTCAGAAGGAACACTGGATCTGTCCCACTGCACACTGCCCTGCTGGTGTTTGCAACTCAAGTCTTTCACCGGTGAAACGAAGTCTGCACGCGCGCTCTCTCCCTCTCTCCCACTCTCTCCTTGAGCCAAGTCCAGGTGCTGCCTGGCTAACTCAGCCCTGCTACTTCCAGACCTTCCTGAGGACTTTCTGTGACTCTGTTGGGCTCTGTTACCGTGAGACCCTCTAATGAGCACCGCTCGCCCCACCCGGCTGTTTCCAGGTCCTGTCCTCAGCACGCAGGAACCAAGGGCCGCGGGAGAAAGCTGAGCCCCTAAGCCTCCCTTGTCCTGACAGGCACGACGCTGTCAGGTGCCGCCCGACATTGTGCAGCATCCTGCGAGGCGGCTCTGCCTGGCAGCTCCCCAAGCAGAGTGGAAACTAGAACCGCCCTCTGTTCTGGGTGTTTCTTTATCTAAAGCACCTGGTTTCTGTTGGTCGAATGTCCAGGCGGTGACAAACAAGAGCACGGGGTGGTTGGGTCCCCTCTCCTTCTTCCCTCCCTGCCTTCTCCTTTCCGTAAAACCCTCGGCTGGTGTGAGGGTTAGTTTTATGTGTCAAGTTGACTAGGCCACAGTACCCAGATATCTGCTCAAACGTGTCTGGATGTTTCTGCAAAGGTATTTTAAAGATGAGATTAGAGTTTAATCAGTAGATTTTGAATAAAGCAGACTGCCCTCCACGGTAGGGGGGAGGGGGGGATCCAGGCAGTTGAAAACCTTAAGAAAAAGACTGACCTTTCCTGAGGAAGTGGGAACTCTGCCAGCAGACTGCAGGTGAACAGTCAACTCTTCCCTGGGTCCCAGCCTGCTGGCACACCCTGCAGCTTTGGGACTTGCCAGCTTCCATGTGAGCCAGTGACTGAAAATAAATCTCTCCGTCTCTCTCTCCCCCTCAATATCCTATTCATTTTGCTTCTATTAGATATATGTATATATTTATTTTTATTTATATACCCTATTTTTTCCATTTCTCTGGAGAAGCCTGACTAATACAGCTTGAGCCAACTTCACGCCTGAGCCTTAATGGTGTACAGAGATAAATGTTGAGTCCTCCGTGCTTAGTCTTTGATATGATAAATAGGAGATAAAGGAATTTAGCAAATCATTTTCTTCTCTTTAAGGATCAGTTTGCAAGGCTATGGCCTTACTAAGGAGGTCAAGTACCTGTGCTCTGGAATAATGAACTTGAAGGAGGTAGGAGGCTGCCAGGAAACCATGACTAATGGGGAGAAATTTAAATTTATTATTACAAATTTGTATCATCATTATACTACGTGATCTTGGACATGTCTTTTCATCTCTGAGATTCTATTTGTCTCACAAAGTTGTGAGAATTCAGTGAAGTTGTGCTTATGAAAGACTTGACATACTGCCTGGTGGATAGTAAGTGCTCAATTAATCATGGATCCACTTATCACCATTAGAATCAGTACTCATTTTTGTAGATTTTTCCATGTGCCCATCACGATGCTAAGTTTAATTGGGATCATGAGTGTTGGGGTTTGAGGTTTGGGGAGGAGGGTGATGAGGTCAGAGTTCAGGGGCCACAATTGAGGTCATATGGGGTACATGTGCGCAAGATAAGTTTTAGATGGCCAAATCTTGGCTGAGTTATAAGATTCAGGTAGAGGGTAAAGTTGGGATTAGCATGTAGTCAGCTATGAAAGGACAGGCGATTTGGGGGCATGGGAATCAGAGTTGAGAGAATAAAGACTACTGCTCTTTCCCACATCTCTTAGCCCAACTTATGTGATCCTACTAAGCTTGCCTTTGATCCAAAAAGATGTCCGTGCCGGATCCAGCTTTACCCTTTGCCCTGCCGGGTAAGGAGTGAACGTTCAAGCAGCTTCACCCATGGAGTCAAGCAGGACGGGAAATTCCCCTGGAAGCCCAAAGTGAACAGGGCCAAACTCTGGGCTTTTTCTGAGCAAGCGTTTTGAAAGAAACCAAAGTGATGATGATGTGCACGGGCGACCGGGGCTGTCCCCTTGCACAGCAGCAAGGCTGATGAAAACGCAGGGATCAGTACAGATGAATCATTGCCAGTCCTCTCCCTGAGAGCATTTGCTCGTGGCAACCCAATAAACACCGGATCTCCAAAAGCGCTGACAATTCACAGACCCGGCCCGGGAGTTACAGAAATCGCTTCCGAAATTGGTGGGAGGAGAAAGCGGGGTATGGAGACACGGAGGCGTATCCCCCTTCCAGAATTCATGTTCCTCCCTTGGGTAAGATAATTTCCTGCTCTTTCAGAAGTGTGGGTGATTCTAGAATCTAGATGAATGGTGCCTGCATTCCCAACCTTTCGTCCCTGCTGTGTGGGTGGGAATTCGTGTCCCTCTACGATTTCTGCCCTTTGACAACAACGAGGAGGATGCTCGGCCAGGTGGGAAGCTTCCGACGCAAGAGGGGGAGCTGCCTTGCGGCCGATGTTAACAGCGAGGGAAAACTAAAGGTCTCTGCGGTGCCTCTGCAAACAGAAACTAAGGTGAACAGGCCTTTAAATCAGGCAGCATTCCGCTCAGTATTTTGACTAGGCGGTGAATTCACAAACCTACACATGTGATAGAACATAGAGAACCAAACCCAGCGGCGGAAGGAGAGGGAGAGAGAGCATGAAAAATGAGTACAAGTAAAACTGGGGGAGTCTAAGTAAGATCAGCAGGGAGGACCAATCTCAACATCCTGATCTCAACTTTCTCTTGTGCTGTGGTTTGGGCAGAATGTTACCATGGGGGGAAACTGGGCATGGGGTAGACAGATTTTTCTCTTTATTATTTATCTTTTTTAAAATAGGTTTATTGAGATATGATTCACACAACATACGATTCACTAACTTGAAGTACACAATTCAATGGCTTTTACTACATTCACACAGTTGGGCATCCCTAGCCACAATCAATTTTAGAACACTGTCATTATCCCAAAAAGATAATGCCATCGCTCTTAGCCATCACTACCCAAATCCCCATCCTCCAAGCCCTAGGCAACCACCAATCTACTTTCTGTCTAACAGATTTGCCTATTGTGTGCATTTCATATAAGAGGAATCATAAAATACATGGTCCTTTGTAATTGACTTCTTTTACTTATCACTTGTTGTATCATAGCATGTGTCAACACTTCATTTCCTTTTATTGCTGAATAATAGTCCCTTGTATGGATATACTACATTTTATTTATTTGCTCATCATTTGGCGGACATTTAGGCTTTTCTATTTTTGGCTATTGTGGATAATGCTACTATGAATTATCATTTACTAGTTTTGTGTGGACATATGTTTTCAATTGTCTCGAGTCTATACCTAGTAGTGGAATTGCTGAATCATATGGTAACTGACTCTATGTTTAACCTTCTGACAAATTGCCAGACTGTTTTCCAAAACATCTGCATCATTTTATATCCCCACTAGCAGCGTATGAGGGTTCCAATTTCTCCATATCCTCATCAACACTTGTTATTATCTGTTTTTTTTATTGTAACCGTCCTAATGGGTGTGAAGTGGTACCTAATTGGGGTTTTAATTTGCATTTCCCTGGTAGCTAATGAGGTTGAGCATGTTTTTATTATTTTATTGACCATTTGTGTATTTTCTTTGGAGAAATGTCTATTCAAAATCTTTTTCCCACTTTTTAATTATGTTATGCATCTTTTTATTATTCATCTCTATTATTTCTTATGAGGTTGAGCATGTTTTTATTATTTTATTGACCATTTGTGTATTTTCTTTGGAGAAATATCTATTCAAAATCTTTTTCCCACTTTTTAATTAT
>NW_012140858.1:4542501-4568506 GCF_000956105.1 Propithecus coquereli | reverse complement strand
TGAATCATATGGTAACTGACTCTATGTTTAACCTTCTGACAAATTGCCAGACTGTTTTCCAAAACATCTGCATCATTTTATATCCCCACTAGCAGTGTATGAGGGTTCCAATTTCTCCATATCCTCATCAACACTTGTTATTATCTGTTTTTTTTATTATAACCATCCTAATGGGTGTGAAGTGGTACCTAATTGGGGTTTTAATTTGCATTTCCCTGATAGCTAATGAGGTTGAGCATGTTTTTATTATTTTATTGACCATTTGTGTATTTTCTTTGGAGAAATATCTATTCAAAATCTTTTTCCCACTTTTTAATTATGTTATGCATCTTTTTATTATTCATCTCTATTATTTCTTATAAATGCCTGTGAATCTACAATTATCTCAACAAAAATCTCAATTTTTTTTAAAAAGAGAATATTGGGGGAAAATGGAAGGGAATTCAGGAGAAAAACAATACAGTCATGCATCACATAACGGGGAGGGTATATTCTGAGAAATTCATCTCTAGGTGATTGCATTGTGCAAATATCATAGAGTGTATTTACACAAACCTAGATGATATATCCTATTACATACCTGGGCTGTATGTATGATATAGCCTATTGCTCCTAGACTATAAATCTGTACAGCATGTTCCTGTACTGAATATTGTAGGCAACTATAACACAATGGTAAGTATTTGCATATCTAAACATAGAAAAGGCACAGTAAAAAATGGTACACCTGTATAGGGCACTGACCGTGAATGGAGCTTGCAGGACTGGAAGTTGCTCTGGGTGAGTCAGCGAGTGAATGTGAGGCCTAGGACGTCACTGTACACTACTGCAGACTTTATAAACACTGTCCAGTACACTTAGGCTGCCATAAATTTATAAAAAAAAAAATTCTTTCTTCAATAATAAATTAACCTTAGCTTACTGTAATTTTTTACATTATGAACTTTTTAATTTTTTTTAACTTTTTGACTCTTTTGTAATAACACTCAGCTTAAAATTCAAACTTTGTTTGGCTGTATGATTTTTTTTTCTTTATATCCTTATTCTCTCTGCTTTTTTCTATTTCAAAATTTTTGTTTTGACTTTTAAAACTTTTTGGTAACAAGGCACAGACACACACAGTATCCTAGGCCCACAGAGGGGCAGGATCGTCAGTATCACTGTCTTCCACCTCCACACCTTGTCCCCCAGGAAGGTCTTCAGGGGCAGTAACACACATGGAGCTGTCATCTCCCATGATAACAGTGCCTTCTTTTGGATACCTCCTGAAGGACCTGTCTTAGACTGTTTTAGAGTTAACTTTTTTTTAATAAGTAGATGGATACACTCTAAAATAAGAAAGAAAAGTGTAGTAAATACATCAACCAGTAACATGGTCATTTATTATCATTATCAAGCATGATGCACCTAGTTGTACATGCTATACTTTTATAGGACTGGCAGCAGAGCAGATTTGTTTACACCAGCATCACACAAACATGTGAGCGATGTGCTGTGCTACAATGTTACAGTGGCTGAGACATCACTAAACTAGGCCATAGGAATTTTTCGGCTCCATTAAAACCCTATGGGACCACTATCATGTATGCAATCTGTCATTGACAGAAACATCATGATGCAGGACATGACTATTTCACCAAGAGGACACACAGATGACAACTAAACACATGGAAAGGTGCTCGACGTCATTAGCCATTAGGGAAATGCAAATTAAAACCACAATGAGCTATAACTACACACCCATCAAATTGACTAAAATAAAAATTAGTGAGAGAAAATAAATGCTGGTGAAGATGCGGAGAAACCGGGACATTCATACATTGCTGGCAGGGGTGTAAAATAGTACAGCCGCTCTGGAAAACAGTCTGGCCATTTCTTACGAAACTAAACATGCAACTACCGTACAACCCAGCGATTGTACTCTTAGACATTTATCCCAAAAAATGAAAACTCATGTTCACACAAACACCTGTATATAATTGTTCATACCAGCTTTATTCATAATAGCCCAAAACAAAATAAACCAGATACCTTGAAGCAGGTAAATGGTTAAACAAACTGGTACATCCATACCGTGGACGATTACTTAGCCATAAAAAGGAAAAAACTTGCATGAATCCTCAAGGAATTAAGCTGAGTGAGAAAAAGCCAATCTCAAAAGGCTACATACTATATGATTTCATTTATGTAACATTTTTGAAATGATAAAATTCTACCAGTGGAAAATGGATTCCTGGTTGCCAGGAGTCAGGGATGGAGGAAGTACAGGAGAGGAAGGGGAATGTTGCTATAAAAGGGCAAAACCAGAACAATGACAACGTTCTGTATCTTGATCGTATCAATACCAGTGTCCTGGTCACACCATCGTACTGTAATTTTGCAGGATGCTACCATTAAGGGGAAAGCAGTCAATCCAGTACCACGGCAGATCTCTCAGATCTCTATTATTTCTGACAACAGCATGTGAGTCTACACTTATCTCCAAATAAAAAGTTTAAATTTAAAAATGAGAGTGGCAGTGCCTTCATGGCTCTACCTACAGCTCTAGAAATTATTAGTTGTGTGATTTGGGGCAAGTTAATATTGTCAGTTTTTGCATCTGTAAGATGGGGACAATGTCTACTTGCATAATCATGGTAAGGTTCCAAAGAAAATAAAAATGAAAGAGGCTACAACTAACTAAGAAATCACAGCTGCAACCGTACCTGGAGTATTCTCTGTCCCCAGTCCCTTAGTGGATACTTAGTGTGAGAAATGTCGACTCATCATCATTTGACTTCTCCATTTGATAATGTAGCCACTGGGAGAAAGGTGCCAGAAGACACTAATTCATACTCAGGTAGGAGTGACAGGAGGTTGCCACCATAAAAGCGTTCAGGTACTCCAGAGGGCTCAGGATTAAGGGTAAACGAGCCACACCCTGGGCACTTGTCAGGGCCTCTCAGAGAGCAGAGGCAGGAGATAGACCATGCTGGAATCATGCCACCAGTTTTATGCACTTCTGGGACCTGGCAGTGGGACTTCTGACCTGCCTGCCTGCGTTGAAATTCCCTCTTAATCTTGTGGCCTTGCGAAGGCTACTTCTCCACACCCCAAGGTTTCCTTGCCGGCTAAACAGCAGTAACACCACCGCCTGTACCAGGCTACACGAGGATCACCCATGTGACACAACGGCCTTCCCAAACTCTAGTCATTCTTCTAGTGTCATCGTTTCTACCAAATTCACGTAACGCTCAAATTGTCATTTGTTTATTATTTTTTCATTAAACCGATTTTTTTTTTACTTAAATAACTTCATTTGTCAAAGGAAACAGAAACAGATGTGCATTTCTTCACATTGTAACATCTTTGAAAGCAGCATGCTTCTTACAATCAGCGGTGCATGATGGCTTAATTAAGAGAATTATTTTTCTTTCTTAATGGAATATATAATAACGATGTTTTTTTACGATCAGTGGCATTTTAGATTCTATTAAATATGAAATGTCACCTCGTTCAATAGAAAACCAGCTTTGCTTATTAAAAATAGAAGGAACTGTTTAAACAAATGTATTTGGTTAAATTACATTTTAATTAAATTTCCAACATAATTAAATTTCAGTTAGAGTGTGCTACCTGAAAATATCTTAGTGTGAGGCCTGTTTCTGATTTATTAAAAAAGGGAAGTTTAGCAAGCAAAGAGAGGTAGGATTGACTTACTAATACCAAGCCGATAGGATCTCCATGGTACAAACATTACGTAATCCCACGTTACTAATGGTCACGCTAAGTAGCCCTTAAAACTATCTCGGTTAGTAGCAAGTGGCTGCCTTTAAAAAGCAGTTGGGGAAAATCTCATGTAGGACATACACAAAGCAGCTCTGTGTCACTGCTCTGGACACCGAAGTTGGAGGCAATAGACACATCAGCCCCAGGAGAGGGAACGTGCACAGTGTAGTGCTGTACACAGATATTGTGTAGCAGTTAGAAATGTCAGCTAGAAAGATATCCATTGATGTGGACAGATTTCTAAAATGTTGCGTGAAGAAATGAGAAACTAAATTATATATATATATACACACATATATCACATTATCATGTGTATATATTAAAAGCTTGCACATTTACCATAATCACTACACATTTTTAAAAATATACACATATCCTTATGATGGGGTGGGTGGATAGTAGGAGAGGGGGCCGAGGGTATGAGAAAGAAAAATAGCATCAATATTAATAAAATAAAAATAAAACAAAAGAGGCTATTTGGACCAATGATGGTTTTACACCCCAACATGAAGTATATAAGTAAACCGGCTATCTGTATACAAAACATAAATGCAAATGTAAAGCTCCTGACAGCATCACATGATTATACAGTAGGTACTCACTGAATGGTAACTGCTTGCCTTTAGGATCATAGGCAGAGGCTGCCCTCAACGTCTTCAAGAATTCCCAGAGGTACTGAATTCCCGGTGACTATCCCTAGGTAGATGTCACATTCATCCTTAGCAGACCCCTGGTTTGGTCCTATTCCCCTCCACCCACACACATATGCCAGACTCCTAGAGTTTGGGATGATTTGCCACCAATAATCAACACCCCCCACCAATACCATGGGCATCAGAAGTTAAGCTACCTCCCCTGACACAGACTCACAGACCCTAATGAGTTGATCCCGGTGGAAGCTGCTGAGGGATTGAGTCACACCAATCCATTGTACAGATGGGGAAACTGAGGCCAGAGAGGGGCAGCATCTTGATGGAATCTCACAATGAGTTAGAGGCAGTTCCATAATTAGAACCAGGTTATTTTCCTTCCACGCGTGCATACATCCTCCCCCACACCACACAAGGTACGTAATGCCCCGAATCTAACCTACCAACAAAGAAATGGTAGCAACATCACTGTGATAGAATTTCCATCCTCAGCGGGGCAGATATTCATGTCTAGGTTGCTGCTCACCAGCTACTGGGGGACCGAGACATGGGAGAACAGGAAATTACCACGAGTGCAATGAGTACCTAGCAGACCAGACAGAGTGATAACAGCCGGTGACGTCATTTCTTAATGCTCTTACCACGAAAGATGATCTGTTCCCTGGAAGGTAAGGGATCAAAAGTCAGGCCTGTGGGCTGCCTGGTGTCTTTGCCGTTGCGGCGAGGGTAGGTGGCAAATGAAATACAGTGGTGTCAGGTCAGAGCAGAGGCACGAGCCATCCTGTGAGAATTGGCTTATATTCCCAAAGTATATACTCTTATCACCTTTTTCACAGGCGATAAGAGACTTAGCAAAGCTGAGTAACTTGCCAAAATTCACAAAGCTAGTAAGGGATCAAAAAAGGATTTCAATAGTGTGTCTGTGTCCAAAGCCCTGGTCTCTGCCCTGCACTGCTTCCGGAGACCCCAAGAAGAAAATCGGCGGTACTGTGGAGGTTTAGAGAAGGGAGAGCGATGGTGGAAGTGAATCCAGGAAGATTTCATGTGCCTCAATCATCTGACGTGGGTCTTAAATGGAGGCCACGATTTCCCCAGGCAGATGGGGGGAGGGCATTTCAGGGCAGATGGGGAGACAGAGTGTCACCAAGGCATCAGGCTAGGAAAGCACAGAGTGTGCTGGGCTTGGCCGGCAGGTGCGTTCAGTTTGAACCCCGGGCACGTGAAGTGGAGCAGAGATGGAGCAGTGGGACAGGCGTCGCGCTGCAGATGGAGGGACCCACAGGCCCTGGGGCTGAGGAGTCTGCACACACCACAGCGGGCGCTGCAGTCCACTGAAGCATTTCGGGTGGAGGTGGGCACGGCTAGCGTGGTTCCCGGTCTGCCTGTGTGGCTGAGGAAGGGAGGGGTCAAGAACACAGGTTTTGAGTCAAACTGACTGGAGTGTGAGTGCTAACCCTGCCATGAATTAGCCGTAATCTTGGGCAAGAGGCTTGTCCTCTTAGATGATGCTTACAAGGAGCTTGGCACATAGTAAGGCATAGTAAGTGCTCAGTATGGGTTAACAGTGGTGATCTTGGCGATGATGGTGATGAAGATGATGATGATCAAGCTTATAATGACAAAGGGGGAGGAGGGAGAAAGAGGAGAAAGAAAAGGAAGGGAAAGAGGTGGAAGAGGAGAGGTTGGAGGAAGAGGAGGAGGAACATTTGTTGTAATATAGAGGGGAGGGTGGCTCCAGGAGTCAGGACTTGCTGAAGAATAAGAAGTCACTAAGTCCATCCAGCTGGTAGGATTCTGAGAGGTCTGGAGACATGGTAGGAATCTCTCCATGGCCAAGACTCTTCTCACCTTCTGCTTTGTCTGCCCTGAAATAGTGCCCAGGACCTTGCTGGGCCTGCAAACCAACAACAGTAAACCTGTATTGAGAAACCCCATGTATTAATTACAATGCTAGGCACTAGAGACATGAATGAGACCCAGTCTCTGCCCTCAAGGATTTTATAGTCTATTATATGGGATGGGGGTGGGGGGTGGCAGATTTATGGGCAACTATCTAAAGGGGAAAAGCCAGGACCCTGAGCCCTAGGTTGAGCCTCAAGTGAAGAGCCAAGTGCTCAGGGAAAGAAAGTGCTTACAACCACAGGCACCCAGGAAGAGGAAGTGAGGCTTCGGCTCACTGGATCTGAGGGAGAGCTAGAAAACCGAGTCTGAAAAGAACAGGAATTGGGCAGCTCCGGAGTTCTAAGTGGCAGAGAACGAACGGATAGTTATGACTATGTTTTGGAATGAATGTGTTCCAACCATCTTGCCAACTTTGACTCTTCTGTTCAGGATTCAAAATCCTGAAGTTTCATTCTTTGGTTTCAAGAAGGCAACAAGAACTTTCATCTGGAAGCAGGTTCATTTCCCAAAAGAAATTCCAGTTGATGTTGCCAAAAGTGGAGACAAGTATATAGGTTATAAAAAGGAAATAAATATCAACTACCATCTGGGTAGACAGAGCTACTCTCCTCTGATCTGGCTTAAAAAAGACAAGTGTCCAGTTTAAAATCCACTCCCCCCAACGCACACTCTAATATCCTTGCAACTGGAAGCAGTTGTAAGATCCAGTTCTGGCCGTTAAAATGTAGGCAAAATTAAAGAAGTGGAGCTCCTGGGTAAGTTTTTTGAAAGGAAATGCCCCTTTGGCTTTTGGTCCTTCCCTTCTTTGCACCTGAAAATAGTTGTGATGGCTGGAGAAGCAGCCACCGTCTTATGACCTGAAGCTGAAAGCTGTATTCTAGGGTTCGGAGTAGAGTGACTTTGTATAAAGAAGGAGCCTGGGTCCTCAACGACTTTGTAGAACTCTTTACTTTTTAGTAGAGACAGATACTCAGGCAGTCTGACTGCAGAGCACACATTACAATTAGTTTGACAAGTGCTGGTGGTAGGGAGTTTGGGGGTGGGGGTGATCTCCTGCCATTGGAACTCAGCTCAAATGGCTCTATGCAAAAAGCCTCACCTGGCTCCCAGAATAAATCCAGACTCTTCCATATTACAGGTTCATGGCTCACCACTCTTTTCCCTCTGGGCAGTTGCCACAACACCTGTATCTACTATCAGTCTCTAAGCTTTGCAAGACCCTAGTCTATATCTATATCTACATCTACATCTATATCTATAACTATGTCTATGTCTGTACCTATGGCAATATCTTCACATTCTTTTATACACACACACACACACACACATATACAGGCTGTCCAGAAAATATCCAGCCGTGTAATATGTTCTCATTATATTAGCAATGGCTGCATACTTTCTGGGCAGCTCTCGTGTATCCCTATCTATCTATCTGTCTACCTACCTGCCTATACACCTATATAAAACCTTTGTATTCCTGGGGCCCAGCACAGTGCTTTGCATAATATAGGTCCTCAAATCTTTGCTAAGTGAATGAATGTATGCATTGAATGAAAGCCATGTATTAAAACTACATCTTTGGTTTCTTCCATCAACTTTATTTCCACTGAGAAAAACAAGATACAAACAAATTGAGGATTCCTCAGTGCTTTGTAAGAGCACACACAGCTCTTGAAGATTCAGGGGCTGACTGTTCAATGTGGTCTCTCCCCAGGGACTTCCTTTGGGCATCGTGTGGCTTCTCAAGATGCACACAGATTACAAGGGCACGTCTGGTTTCCTCTTCAGGAGAGTGTTGGTGGAGGAAGAGTGTGGTCCTACTGAAGTCTAGGGATCATGTGAGGTGTGGTATTGAGATTCATGCTCTGTGCCATTTCCCGGACGGACCTTCAGGCTGTCTCCCCTCCCCACCTCCACTGCTCAGCCTCTGGGGTCAGTGGCAGAAAGCAGCAAGCCTTTCCGCAGCTCTGCACCAGGGCGGCTTGTGCATCAAGCGCTGTCAAAGCCACATCAAATGCTAAGGTCGGGCTGCCAGGTGTGCACCGAAAGTCCTCGGGAGCCACAGCCCGGGAGGCAGGGGCTCCTGAGGCAGCGACCAGCTCCAGGTACTTTCCTGAAGAGGACACATCATTCAGCTCTTCCTGTGCTTTTACTGTAAACTCTTGGTTTACTATGTACCTAAGAGGAAGGACAGAGGGGAAAGAAAGAGAGAAAGACAGAGAGACAGAGACAGGGAAGGTTTGATTTGAAAGAAGCACAGCAAAGACCAACAGCTGCCTAGACGTTCAGAGCTCTGAGCGATGGGCCCCCTCTGGGAGGCAGAGACTGAGGCCCAGAGAGGAGAAGTGGCTTGTTCATGGTCCAGGAAGCTGAGAGGGCAGAGATGAAAACCCAACTCTTGATGCCTGGCTTAGTGCTCTTTCTGCCACATCTATGCAGCCACTCTTCTTGAGAACCCTCCGGAATATCCAGGGCCTCTGAGATAAGGGAGACCCCCAGGAAGGAAGGGAGGGCACGTATATGTACTGAGGGCCAAGCATGCTCATGGCACAATGGTGCACTTAGATGTCATCTGTCCCACCGTGTGACAATCACTGCATCTCAGAAAACACAGAAGTGAAAAAAGCTGAAGCCTCTACCCTCGCTGAGCTTCTGGTCTAGTGGGAGAGTCAGACATGTGCCCAGCTTTTTGTAACCCCTGGCAGCCTGGGAGAAGGGTCAGCGGTGCACAGAGGAAGGATTAAATGATCAAGATGGAACAGGTGCTGTGGGAATCAGTAAAGGTGTCTCGGCCTTCAGGGTGAGCATGTGTGCACTGGTGGAAGAAAGGTCGCCACAGGCAGAGGGACGTGTGTAGCTAAGGCCTCAAGGTGGGGAAATATTAATACGTGGTTAGTCCTGGTGAGTCACCCCTGTGGCTGAGGCTTAGCTTGTCTATAGGGGATAGTTGCAGAGAACTGATGAGGAAGGTAATTCCAACCAGTGGTGAAACCCCCAAAAGCAAACACCCGGCCTGTGAATGTCTGAGCACCCAGGGCAGCACTTCTTGCCTTCTGTGCCCTCTGCCCTCTTGCCACCCGCAGTTGCTATAAAGAATAAAGTACAATATAAAATTTAGTACCAGTGCTGTCCTACCCCTCTGTGGCTAATCTGCAAATCCCAGGTATCCGGTGGAGTATGCCGTTGGGCGTAAATTCTTGCTCTGTGACGTGGGTCAAATTACTTAGACTCCTGGAGCCTGTAGATGGTCACGTAGACTTCATACTACTGTTGCTCTGAGTATTGTATGAGATAACATTTGCCAGAAAATGGTGTGTGCACAATAAATAAATAGTGGATGGATGCAAGAGATGTGCTTATCTATCTGCTCCACCTCATTCCTTTAATTCTTCGGACTCCGCCCTGGGAAATTCAATTCGAGGTATACGTGCTATGCATGAAATGTTAATGAGGGGTGGTGGGCAGCTGTGGCAGGCATTCCTGAACATTCCTCCTTGTCATGTGCTCAGGGCTCAGGGTCAGAGCCAGCACCCACACAGCCCTGGGGGAACCAGGCTCCAAGTCGGGGACCTCTAGCCAGGTCCCTGATGCTGCGTCAGGCCAGGGTGCTCCAGGACAGGGTGGAGATCCCCAGATGCCAATACCTCTGCCTCAAGCACTCCCATAGGGCTAAACAGCCCCAGCATATAAATTGCACGTGGGCTGGTTATCTTAATCTATGTTACTATCAAAGAGGCATTTGAAAAATTGAGCGGTGTTCCCATAATGCCATGCATTTGAACTATTTCCTAAGCATGTATATATCTATTATGTTTTTTGGTCTTTACAACAAACTCATGAGGTTCACTGGGCAGGTAC
The DNA here is from genome assembly GCF_000956105.1 of Propithecus coquereli. NCBI lineage: Eukaryota > Metazoa > Chordata > Mammalia > Primates > Indriidae > Propithecus > Propithecus coquereli. The sequence continues at coordinate 4,558,328 of NW_012140858.1, read as the reverse complement.
AAGTACCTCACCTTTGCAGGTGAAGCAACTACAGTCAAAAGGTGAAATGTTTTGGTCACAAAATTAGTTCATGGTAGAGTGGAAGCCAAACCCAGAGGGTCTGTCACTGCATTGACTTATTGGATTGAAGGAATGCTCAGCACAGACACCTATCCATGTCCCTGGGTATACAACAGCACAACTCATTTTAGTGCCTGGACATTGTTTCCTGTCATACACCCCAATGACCTGCCCATCTCATCTCACTGCTGAATGTATTTCCTAGTAACCATGAGATTATTAAAGAAAAAAACGAGTTAAAAAAATAGGTAATTGCAATCCTTTCCATTCACACTTCAAATTAATGTTTAGTACAAATGATATACTCTCAGGTCTGTAGTAGTTTTTGCCAGTGCTCCCCTGAACCACGCAGAAAAGGAAGTTCCCAAGAACTAAGCCTTCCAATTCTTTAGCCAATATCCTAGATCTCTCAATATGTTCTAAGATAGAATTATATTAACATATTATTTCATCTAAAATTATGACAGTAATTATTTTGATAAATAGGAAGACATTTTCATTAAGGAAATAATTTTAAATATGGAAAAATATAAAATGAAATCACCCACAATTGCACTCTATGTACATGTGTGCATATATATGTGTGCATATACATATATGTTTATATATGCATGTGTGTGCATGTTTATTTGTATGTGTGCATGTGTTTCTATGCTTTTCTTTTTTTCTATGCTTATGAAGCTTGTGTCCCAACCCTGTTCCCTCACACTCACACTCCTTGGGCAGAAGAATCATAAATCCTTATGTAGCCACCTTTCTACTCATAGAGTGCAGTGTGGGGATCCCAGGCCTAGGAAGCTCACGTGGCCCAAGATTCAGAAAAGCTGCTGTTTCAACAGTTCTTCCTGGTCTTTTGTGGGCATCAGTGGGTCGAAGGCTTTGTGGCGGTGCCCCCTTCTTTAAAAGTAGAAAGACTCTGGAGGCCTGACAGTTCCCCAAACAGACCACTGTTTATCAGACAAAGCCCAGCTTTTACTGGCAAAATAAAGGAAAACATCCCTTTGAGAAAGAGGAGGTCAAGAGTGATAGTTGTTGGGTTTGGGGGTCTGGATTCGAGTGTTTCAGGCAGGACTTTGTCATCTGGCAGCTTAGGATTGGTGGACAATGAGACACCAGACTCGGGGGAGCTTTCCTATGTAAATAGTTGTTTGATAAGCAAGAGAGTTTTGCCAGCAGAATAATATATTGTCTTAAGAAGGATGATGTTTACCCAGATGAGCATCCAATTGCTCTGGGCAGAATAAATGGGTTTTCATGAAGTGCTTGAGGTTAACAATGGAGTTGTTGACTGGTTTACAGCTTTATCTTCCTGAACAAAAGTTTTCTGGAACAAATGGTAAAAGTCCTTTGGGCCTCTGTTCCTAGTCCTGGTCACTGATATTAGGGGCAGTGATCTGCATTCACACTGGAAACCAGAGGGTGACCAAGAGGAGAGACTGCTCTGTGCATAACAGAGTCCTGTTCTTATGGTAGACAGAGATGCATGGGAAGAATATATCATAAAGGGAAATGCCTACTGTGCACATATCCTGAGCTATCTTGGAAAATATTTCCATTAATATGAGTATGAGGATGTGTTTGAGTGGGGTATGTGCGAGAGAGAGCAGGAGAGGGCTAGAAACCAGGATGAACCCTCTTTTTCCACATCTCTGTGGCAAAAATAATAATCACCAAACTTGGAAAATCACCAAAATCAGCAAACTGGGGCAGGGGATGTGATTTAGCCTGAAGAAAGCGTTTGGCAATGTCTGGTGTCTGGAGACATTTTTGGTTATCTCGACTGCAAGAAGGTGCTGCTGGCATCTAGCGTGTAGGAGCTAGGGATGCTGCTTAACACCTTCCAAAGCACAAGACAGCCCCCACCTCTGTTGCAAAGGATTACCCAGCCCTAAATATCAAGAGCATGGAGGTAAGAAACTCAGACCTTTAAGAAAATGAAGATTCACTCTGAGGACATTTGAAGAGGGAGGGAAGAAACAGGGACCAGAAGACAAGGAAGCAAACTCAGGAACCACAAAGGGACCCTCTGGGAAGTAGCCAACTTATTATTAGTGATCTTTTATGTTCAACATTGTAGTGAAGCATCTGCCCACATCGTTAAACATTCTTTGAAAACATAACTTTTAATGGTTTAATATCCTCTTATATGCTTATACCATCATTTTTGACTACTTCCTTATTTTTTGGCAGCCAGAGTATTTCCAATTTTCTGATGCTGTCAGCAATAGAGCAATGAACACTTGTATAAATAGATTTTCATGAACACCAGATTGTTTCCTTAAGCTCTTAGACATAAAATTGTTACATGAAAGGATGTACAGGTTTTACATCTTTTGATGCTTACTGCCAAATCAGCTTCCAGAAAGATTCCTCAATTTACGCTTCCAACAGCAAGGATAGAGAGCTCCTGGGATTTCTTTCAACCCTCATGCTAAAGGGTCAGTCCCTATCATAAGAGATGTTTCTACCTTATTCTTTCCTCCCTTTCCTCCAAAGAATGTGTCTATCCAGAAGCCTTGTACTGCTGTGGATGTCTCGACCTTCCAGCTTTCAATTCCCCCTTTCATTCATTATTGGGAGTAGTTGGAAGTTGAGAAAGCAACCATGACCCTAATCATGGCCCGGAAATGTGAATATTTTAGTTTTACATTAATGTCAAGTGAAGAGGATTTGGTGAGCATCCAATATACCACTCTACCTTTCAAAATGGGAAAAGTAAGATCCAAAGAGAAGACAAGATTGTCTCGCAGAGTCTGGGGAATGTTGAAGCTACAATACAAATTCTTTATTTTTTATTCAATGCTCTTTCTGCTGAGTCCAGCTTCCAAAAAATACAGATAAAAAAAAATACCTCAACATGTGACATTTTTACAGATACAGAAAATTGGGCTCAGAGAAGTCAAGCAGTTTGCATGTGATGACAGAGCTTGCAAATGGCACAACTAGACTCTAGTTGGTTCTGTCTAGCTTTAGTTGGTACGGGCATTTAGTTAGAGCTCTGACGACCCAGAAAGCGAACGGTCTATAGTCACATATTCAGAGGAAAACCTCAGGGGAAAGGATAATATTCTCTCTCGCATTAATATAGATTTTAATACTGAGTTAAACCTTAATAAACTAGCAGATTTCCTTTATAAAAAATAATTTATGGTGCATATAATGGTGCAATTATTCTAGTCGACATAGTCTACTATTATACTGACTTATAGGTTGGCTACTAGCTACATGTACTTATTTAGCACTGAAAACGCAGTTCAAATTGAGGTGTACTGTAAGTGTAAACTATAAACTAAATTTCAAGGACTTGATATGAAAAAGCATTGTAAAATAGCTCATTGAAATTTTTAAATTTATTACATAATTAGATAAGATAAAATAAATTATTAAAATTAATTTGCCTGCTTCTTTTAGCTTTCTTTTAAAATTTCTACATGGTTTATATTACGTGTCTATTGGACAGTGGTGGTCTAAATTACTTCCCAATTCTGTGATCAAGGCATCTTGGCCATCACCCAGCAGAGCAGGCCCTATAGATGGAGGGTGGTTTGATATCTGAGCATCTAAGCTGTTGACAACACCTGGAATCTTAGATTGTTAGCTCTGGAAGGAAGGTGTGGCAGAGACTTCTAATTTTTCTGCAGTACTCATTCTCCTCTTCTCTCAGAGTGATGGAACTCCAGTTTTTAGCTAATAATGTAACTGCAAAAAATACAGATTATATAACAATATTTCGCAGTCTACCTTGCAGCTTATGTAAGGATGTGTGACAAAGTTCTGGCCAGTGGCATGTGAGTTGAAGTGTGATGTACAGCTTCCAGGTTATATATGTGACCATTAGAGATGGTATGTTTTCCTTGGCTTTTTGTGCTTCCCTGTTTTTGGGGAAAACATAAAAGGATCCTGGGCCCTTGAGGATTTCTTGGAATAGAGACACCGGTAGCCTATCTTGATGCCTCTACATGAGGAAGAAGGCCATGTCGATCCAATCTGTCACCGTTTCATACAACTAACTTAGTCTCAATTAATGCAGATCCTGGAGGTCCTTTTTGTTTAACACTCCAATATCACAGGACAATTTAATATCAGAGAGGGATAAAAGGTACCCAAATTCACACAACAACTTAGCATAAGAGCTGGGTCTTGAGCCCAGGGCTTCTAACTATTTACCTTCCACATCATGCATTATACTCAGCTAGCTTGTTCAATTTACAAGTCTCTAAAAATACATTCCGGAAGATACGATGCATAAATAAACTATTCTCCTTTGGCTCCTGGAGATAAGAATCTCAGTTTGTTTATAGAATTGGTGTTTTGAACTGCTTCCTTAAAACAATGATTTGTATAAACTACCCGTGATGCAATATTAGCTTAAGTGAGAGACAGCCAGCCATAAAATAAACTTATCCATGACATCTTGCTGGAGGCACCAAAACAATGAAATGTAATTCTGATGTCACTTGCTTCCTCCCTGAGCTTTAAAATCCAGAAAAAGTTGGCTCAAACCATCAACTCCGTGCTCCATGGAAGACCAAAGCCTGCACAGTTCCAAGGGGGGACTTGCATTCTGAAGTCTCTAAATCCGGGCTCCTGATTCTGCAAGTGCTACCCTGTACAACCCAGACAAGAAACCCAGCCTTTCCCCAATTTCTACGTGTCCATACACACATCTCACACAATGTGCTACTGAGTATAGTGCACGTACTTGAATATTTACGTAGGCAGTAGGAAAAGGATTATTATATCACAACAACAACATTAGGTATCCCCTTTGGGAAACCTTCCTTCGGCTCCCTTCTTAATTCCAGCTGCCATAATGAATTATTAGACATTGGATGACATAAACAACAGACATTTATTGTCTCACAGTGGAGGCTGGGAAGTCCAAAATCAAGGCTCTAGCAGAACTGGTGTCGGGTGAGGGCACCCTTCCTCGCTTGCAGATGACCACCTTCTCGTTGCACCCTCACACGGCAGAGAGAGAGAAAGAGCCTGTGTTTCTTCCTCATTTTATACAGGCATGAATTCCATTGTGAGGGCCCCACCCTCATGACCTCATCTAACTTTAATTATCTCTCAAAGGCCCCATCACAAAATATCCTCATATTGGGAGTTAGTGTTTCAACATGTGAATGAGGGTGAGAGGACACAAACATTCAATCCATAACAGCCACCTTACCATAAGGCTATTCCAGAAGAGGCTTTCCCCAAAGCCACCAGTAAGCCACAGAGGCACCCCCTCCAGGTGCAGATCCAGGAAATACGACTCAGAGAGCAGAACATTGGTTTCACTGCAGCCTCAGCTGGCCCCGGCAGCCAGCCAGCTGGAGCAGTTCCAGCCTGCACAGCCACGCATGTGGCTGAAAATCCCCAGCTTCATTTACCCTGTGGGGTCCTCAGCCATAGAACTTCTCTCTTGTCCCTCCTCCCCTCACCCCGTTACATGCCCTTGATCTCTCCTACTCCTCATTGATGCAGAGATGAAGACACCTCTCTAAACTCCCCTTGTAGTCTCAGGCTGGACTACTTAGCCACAGCTGATCCTCTGTTTGAGCACCTATCAGCCAGCACCTTTGGGGGCTTACCTGCTACTCAGAGTGGCTTCACATATGATCTTTTCAAATAAGAAGGGTCCTTTCTGATACAGACTGAATGTCTGTGCCCCCCGCCCCCACCTTCACACGCTGGAACCCAGTCTCCGAGGTGATGGTATTTGGAAGTGGGCTATTTGGGGAGTGATTAGGTCATAAGGGTAGAGCCCCTATGAATGGGATTAGTGCCCTTGGAAAAGAGACCCCAGAGAACTCTCCTGCCACTTCTGCCACGTGAGGACACAGCAAGAAGGTGGTTGTCTATGAATCGAGAAGCAGGCCCTCACCAGACACCAGATCTGCTGGCGGCTTGATCTCTGAAACTGTGAGAAATCAGAGTTTGTTGTTTATGAGCCACTCGGTCTTTGGCATCCTGTTATGACCGCCCAAGGAGATTTAGACACTGCATAGATGAATTCTGCTATAAACTGTGAAGGTATTAAATAGTTCAGTAAGTTAGAAATGAAAAGTATATGGTACCTCCAGGCTGTGTCTTTCACAGAAGGAAATGCACAAATACACCTCCCTGAAAGCTGAGGCTGGGGCCATTCCTTGAGGATGGGAAGGATCATAAAGTTCTGACAAATGCCCTGCACGTAGCTGTCTCTCTTCGATCTCTCCTCTGCATAACGGAGTTCTTCTCTCCCAAGGCAGTTTTGACTGGCTGTAACTGCTATCACTGGACTTAGTTCCATCACAGAATGGGGGCAGCATTACGGTTTCCATCATGTAGGTCCGAGTGTTTAGCATAGAATTCAAGACTCTCTACACTTTGGAGGCCACCTAAATCTCCAGCCTGCTTCTCCCTCCTCTCTTTCCTATGTAACCCACTTTTCATTCCTCCGACTTTTGTGTATGTTGCTCTTTCTGCCTGGAGTTCTCTTTGTCACCTTTCTACACGTGGAAAAGTTCTGTTAAGCCTTAAAATCCACCACAACTTCCCCAGGCAGAGTAGTTAATTTGTTCCTTTGCTTTCCTGGAGCTCCTCCTACATATATTTATTATAGCACACCTAAGACCATAGTGGGATGCTTTATTAAGCCCTCTGTTGCAGGAGAAACTGCGGCACCTATTTCTCCAGCTCTTAGCACAAGGCCTAGGATATAGTACATAATGTTGGTTTGAATTATTGCACAACTGTATCCTATCTTCTCTATGACAGCCCTCAAATTCATGAAAACAATGCCTTGCCCATCTTTAGTCATCTCTCCCTCTGGCCAACCTCATAGGACCTTCCACTGGTCTGCATGTAGCATGGACCCCAGCCCCCTCTCCATCCTCGACCCTGGACATGTTCCCATTTCTAAGTCATGCTAGAAACTGGGGCTTAATGTCATGTTCCAGGGAGAGCTCTACAGGGGCCCAAAAAAAGTAGCTGGAAGAAGTGAGTGATTGTGCTCAAGTAATTGCTCACTTGTCTACCAGAGCAGAGACAGGGTAGCTCAGATCGGGATGGGCTAGGCCCCTAGGCCTACCTCAACCGACAATGGGGCCCTTGGTGCTCCTTCCCCACACCTGGCCTCCTCCAGAGTCCTTGTAGCTCTAAGCTTGGTCCTGGGCACCCTATTTGCACAACTGCCAAATTTTCTCAACTTTCACTCAAATTTTTTTAATGACTGTTTAAAATGATTGCACAAATAAATATATGACTATTATAGAATTTTTAATATAGAAATAGAGCTGAAGCAGAAAATAAATGCCATCTAAAACCTAACCCTTAGAGATACCATTTTGTCCAGGTCCTTTTTCTGCACAGGTAGAAAAATATTTACCTTTTTTTCAATAAAATTCTATCATCCTATATATGCCATTTTATAAACTGCTTTTTGTGCAAAACAACAAAAAAAAATTATGCTCCACACAAACACCTTTCCAGGTCATTAAAAATATCTTACACATCTTACACAGGGATTCTTAACACAGTGCCCCATGGATTGGCTTCAGGAGAATTGAGAGGCTTCAAATTGCAAGCTTTTGTGTGTATGTGCAAATATACATTTGTGTGTATGTGCAAATTTTTTTTCTGGGGACAAGATCTATGGCTCTTAGAGCCTCAAAAGGGTCCATAAATCAAAGATTATTAAGAAAAAATTACCGGGGGGCAAGGGCAACGTACGTAACCTAAACACCTGTCCCCCCATAATATGCTGAAATAAAAAAAAGAAAAGAAAAGACAAAGAACAAATTAAAAAAAAAAAAAGAACAAATTACCCATCATCATTTTTATTGGCTACATAATATTCCGCTGTGTGGCTGTACCATACTTTATTTTTTTAAATCTCCTATTGTTAGACATTTAAGTTGTTTCCACTGCCTCAGACTCCCCAGCCATTCTGTTATGGGTGTTTGTGTAAATACATGTGCGCATACCCATTAAGATCCTCTTTAGATTAAGCCCCAGAAGAGGAGTTGCCTGCCTAATGGACACGAACCTTTTCAAGGCACTTCCCTGGTAAGAACTAGAGAACTATTTGGCTCTTAGCTGAAGGTTCTACCCTCTAGTTTTCCAAGTCTCACTAGGGCCATCTCAGGCTCTGCTCTGAAGTTCCTGCTAAACCCAGCAGTTTACCATCATCTCATCTTACTGCTTCCACACAATCGCCCTTCACTGACCACTCGGATCAAGTAACTTCCGAGCAGGCTCCTTCTAACTTCTTTTAGCTATTGAATGGCTCTGAGACAGAGCATTGGACTTTGTCTCAAAAGACTTGGATTCAAACTATGTCTGTCAGATACAATCTGTGTGATCTTGGGCAATTTACTCAACTCCTCTGACTGACTTCAGAAGATGATTCCTGCCCTACTGGAGTATGAATTCCCTCTATTATGGGCAAAGAAAATGACTCTGACTTGCTGTGACTTAACCAATGACCCTCTCTCCACCTCATGGGGACAGCTGAGAACTTAGACATAGAGGCATCCCCTGGAATTTCCTTATGAACTATCTCATCATTTCTCTACTTTCCACCAGAGGGATAATAAAAAGGTCCAATTTTCCAAAGAGGCATTTAATGATGAGAAATGATTTGAGTGAGTCCTACACTCACAAAGCTATTCAATTCCGGTTTTATTGGCTGAGAGATAATTTCAAACTATCCCAAAAGAGAAAATAAAAGACCAATCATTTTCAAACTGAAACTTTTAGGGAAAAATCTCTGTGTGCAATTACTCATCCTCTTCTCCACAATGAATTATATCTACCAAAGCACTAGGCAAAAACCACGAGGTGAGCTCTGAGCCACATATAATGTATCTGCTGAGACATTTAACTGGGGAGACAGAAAAGAAATGATGGCTCTTTGGGCAGAGCTTCACTCATGATGGAGAGGCTCTGGCCTCAGCCTGGTCTCCTGTGAACAATCCCAAGGTGTCCTAAGATGATAGTGGTGTTACCTGCTTCATGACTGCACTAAATAGACTATAGGTTTGAATGATGTCACGTGGATCCAAATTAACAATGGTTTGAAGTAGCACGATACTTCCCTTTCCAAGGCTGGGATGATGTGTTTATAATCATCAGGCACCCAGATTCCCTCTGCCTTGGTGCTCTGTCATGTGGCCAAAAATGGCTGTCCCAGCTCCCACTACGAAGTCTCCATTCCAGTTAGCAGGAGTGAAAATAGGGAGGGCGTGCCTCTTCCTATAAAGTGCTCAACTTGGAAGCAGTGTGCATCTCTTCCGCTTAATTCCATTAGCCAGTACTGACTTATGTGGCTACCTATACCGACAAGGAGGCTGAGACATGTGGCTTTGTTCTGGGTAACCATACGCCTAGCTAAAATTCCTACTTACGTGTAAGTTTATCTAATAATATATGAAATTAAGCTTTCTAAGTACTTAATTTATTGGCAGCCTCCCTGAGTCCTTATGCCAGATCATCATGTGTTACTTAGAATGATGAAGCTTTAACTTTAATGTACATATGAATCGCCTGGAGGTCTTGTTAAAATGCAAATTATTATTCAGTAGTTTTGGGATGGGGCCAAGAGTCTACAGTCTAATAAGTTCCCAGGAAAGGCCATACTGCTGCTGATGCTTACAAAACTTTCTGAATAGCAAGACATCTTAGAAAATGTGAGGTGTCTGGGGCAATGTAGGAACTCCGTAGAGTGGAAGAAATGGTAATACCACCATGGATGGCTTCATTTACTTGCAGCGTACTAAAACATGCAGCAGTTTGTTACATTCAATTAAGGTGATTTATAGAAGTTAACATCTAGTTTTAACTAAACCAAGACTGACAAACCAGACAAGTAGTTTAAAAATATTCCTGTAAAAAACAGTGTATTTAAGTTATGCCAATACTTTAAATACAAGTAAGGTCAGGACACTGTCAGAATTGACATTTTCTCTACTCTGAGTACTAGTTTTTTGTTAGCCACATTCTAGGATAAAGATTGGAACCTGAGTTTTCAGCAAAAAACTTGAAATTGTCAAGGGGATTATTTATAATAATTCTTCTGAAATCTTTAGCAAAGAACAAAAGCCAAAGCCTATTTCGTTCCTTATGCTATTTGCTAATTAAAGTATTTCATGTAAAGGATTCACATGAAATGATCCCATAACATGCAAGAAACTTTTATATTTTTTTCCATCTCTTTCCAAGATTTCTTCTTTTACTTTCAGCAGTTTTAATATGATATGCCACAGTATGGTTTTCTTTATATTTATTTTGCTGAAGTTCATGATATTAATAGTTCTTGAATCTGTGGATTCGTTTCTTTTATCAGTTTTTTAAAAAACCCCAGCCATGCTCTCTTTTATTGTTGCTTCTGACTCATTCTTTCTCATTTCCCCGTTGAAGACCCCAACTGTATATGATGTAATCTTCCTTCAGAGAGGGTTTGCTCTATTATAAGCAGCCTAAATAGGCTCACATCACATTAGCTCATTCAGGGACTAAGCTGACAAAGTTCAAGATTAGGTTCCCCACAAAAAAGACTCTAAGATGCCGACAGAGGTTAACATGAAGAAGTGCACTAGGAAGTGATCTTAGGATAACCACCTACGGAAGGTAAAAACACAGAATTGAGCAGAAGAAGTTGGGTTATGGTGCACTCTCAACAAAGGCCTTGGCCAACTGGAATAACCCTTCAGACTTGCCCAGCAGTGTAGCAAGAGGCCAGGCCTTCAGACTCCCACCTTAACCAGTCATTGGGTGCAATCTGGCCCTGGGAAGGCAGTGTAATCTTGGGTGAGGCAGTTCTTTCCTACAGAGAGTAATCTCTGGAGATGGATAATTGCTGAGTTCTATCATCAGCAGTATCCCCAGCTTCTGAGAAAATAAGCCTGTTAGGCCTGAGAAGACACCTGGGAAGCGTACCACAGCATCCGCTAGAGTCTACTGCTTGTGCTGTCTGGATCAACATTCCTTTAGGATCCTGGAAAGTTTGTGGGGAAACCATACCCCCCACCACAATGCAGTTTGTCTTGAGGCTTTCCATGATACTCACGCCCAGCTCTGCTAGGCATTCTGGATTTCTCTCACCCTCAGCTAGAATATCTTCTAGGCTTGGTGGCCAACCTGTTGGCATGGCCAAGATCCTCACTCTTTAAGGGGCTGAGGCCATGGTCACCAGGCCCTTCTTAGATAGCGATTGCTGCACTTGTCCATTTGCTATCAAGATGAGGCAGAGGAACACTGAGGGAATGCCAGAGTGGGCCACCTGGACACCAAGTGTCCCTCCTTACACCCACTGAGTAACAGCAGCCACACCTCCTCTTTATGATCAGGATTAATTACCTCTATCAGGATGGTGACTCCTCTTTTTGCCTGATGGTCGCTTGGTACAAGGAGCTCACTGTGCCCTAGAAACAGTTGTAATTTGTAATTCAGTTGGTCTCTCCTCTGTTCCCTTGAAAGTATTCCCCTTTGGAAACCAAGACCCCTAAATGCCCACAATTCAGATTCACCAGAATAGGGTGCACAAATTCTCCAAGTGAAGATACTCCCAATGCTACTCCCTTGATTACCAATCTATATATTCTACCTATTGAGGACACAGTGACATAGAAGTCATTGATTTAGAGTATACACTGCATCCCAGAAGATGACAGAGCATCCTCATACCGTGCCTAAGCTATATCTTCAATAGGCCATTTTATCACTCTATTAGGTTGGCAGTTTCTGGATGGAGTAGAATGTCATATGGCAAGATGACAAGTGAATTTCCTATGCCTTCCCTGCTGTAAAGTGGGTCTGACACAATGTTCTATGGGATCCTGTGCCAGTGGACCAGTCTGTAAGTCCCCAGATGGTGATAAGAGATGAGGCCCTGCAGGCAGGAAAAGAAACCTCACAGCTGGAATATGTCCCCTTCCTGTCAAAATAAATCACTGCCCTTTTAAGGTGAAAGAAATCCAATAGCATGGGATGGCACCATATCAGAGACTAAGTATTGTTCTCTATCGCTGGCAGGTTGGACACTGGGCAGTGGCTGTAGCCTGATTCGTCTTGGTGAGTAGGAGCTCATGCAGTTGGACTTATGTGTAGCTTTCATCCCTGCCACCATGGTTATTTCATTCATGGACCCACTGTGCCAGCATTGAGGTGACTAATGATAGCACACTGACATCAACTTCCCGAGTCATTTCATCTACCTGGTTTTACATGGGATACAAAGATCTTATTTCTTGCCCATCCCCACAGTTTCAACCACATGCCTCCAACTCCGCATTTTTCATCCTTCTACATTTCTCCTTCCTGGCCCCTAGCCAACTATTCAAGCCATTTCCACCGCCCACCAGTCTATATGTATTCCAACCTTGAGCCACTTCTGTTTCCATGTAAAGTGAAAGGCAGGTGCTCAAAGCTCTGCCCATTGGAGGACTTCCTCCCACTGCTGTCTTTTGAGGCCATTCCTGGGTGAGGCTATAATGCAGTGTCCATTTCAGCTCGTCCCTGCATACCAAGCCAACCCAAGGGTAAAAGAAGATGAGGTTTTTCTTCTTCCATGAGTTTGTCATAAGAGATTTCCCCACCATGACCTCCCCACCCTTATGCATCCATAGGTATAAATTGAGGAAGAGATGTTAATGCAATGAGGGTAGATGGCATGGGAGTCCGAGCTGCCTGTTTGGCAGTTATGTATAACTGGAAAGAGGCCAGGCCTTCAGACTCCCACCTTAACCAGTCATTGGGTGCAGTCTGGCCTCAAGTCAGGGCCATGTGCACTAAAATCTGGATTTGCTGTAGAGCACTGTCCAGCCGTAGGCTCTACTCAAATCTGGAAGGCTTTTGTATCAGCCAGTACAAAGCAGTGTTCCTGGTATAGAATATGCTGCCTCCAAACCAAAAGAGGCCAGATATGAGTCCTTCTTTGTGGTGGGAAGTATGAGATGCAATTATTCAAACTATACTTTGGAGGGAATGTCTTCACATACCCAAGATAATTAGACCTCTATGAATTTTTCTGATGTAGCGAGCCCGTGAATCTTCATAAGGTTTATCTCCTACTCCCTAGCATGCCTGTCTCATCAACACCTCCAATGTACTTGACAGTTCTTTCTCATATGGTCCAATTATCACGACATCATAAATATATGTATGATATTTTTCTTAATGTCCAGACAATTCAGATTTCTGCAGACTATATTATGACAGGTCAAGACAATTAACATAGTCCCGGGGCAAGACTAACTGTATTATATATACGGTTGTCTATTCTAAGTGAACACACTATATTTCATTTTCTTTTCTAATAGGGATGGAAAAGAAAACATTTTTCATGCCAGTGGCCACATGCTATGTCTCTGAGACTCCATTAACTTATTCTAATATTACACATACCACATCTTAAATAACAATGCCATTACAGTTCCTACTATGTTGAGTTATAGTGAACTGTGTCATTCTCCAGAAACCACCTGGCTTTTGTAAGGGACACACTGATGAATTAATGTAGATATGATGGGGACCACCAAAACCTGTGTCCTTTAGGTCTTTAAAGATGGCACTGATCTCTGTCACTTACCACAAGAAACTAGAAAGCATTTTGAATGAAATAATTAATGAAACACAGCATACCAAAATTTTTGGAAAGCAGCTAACACGGGCCTTAGAGGTAGAAGCTTAGATCATTAATTTTTAATCCTTTTTCTTTTCTAATACAGTATTTATAAATAAAATTTACCTCTAAGTTCTGGTTCAAAATATTTTCTAATTTTCTTTGTCTTATCTTTCTGCACTCATAGATTATTTAGAAGTGTGTTTAATTTCCCACATTTGGGAATTATCATTTTATTATTGATTTCTAATTTAATTCTGCTATTGACAAATAATATACTCCATGTGATTTTAGTCCTTTTAAATTCATTGAGAATTGTTTCATGGTTCAACATTCAGCCTACTTTAGTAAATGTTCCACAAGCTCTTCAAAGGAAAGTTAATTATACTATTGTTGGGTAGAGGGTTCTATACAAATGTTAATTAGGTCAATTTCATTGGTATTGTTCAATTTTTCTATATTTTTAGTGATTTTATGTGTATTTTTGTCAATTACTTGAAAACAAATGTTGAAATATCCAAATATAACTACGGATTTGTCTAATTCTTCTTTCAGTTCTGTTCATTTTTGTTTCATGTATTTTAAAGCTCTGTTAATTGAGTACAAATTAGGATGGTTGTGTCTTCTTGATAAATTACCCTCATATTATTATAAAACATCCCTCTTTGGTCCTAGTAATATTCCTTGTTTTGAATTCTACCTTCTCTGATATTAATATATCCAGTTCACCTTTCTCGTGACTTGTATGTGTATATTGTATCTTTTTCAATACTTTTAATTTTAATTTATCTGTGTATTTATATAGAAAGAGGTTTCCTTACAGGCAGCACATAATTGATCTTTCATTTTCTCTGCCTTTTAACAGAAATGTTTAGACCATTTATATCCAATATAATTATCAATATAATTGGGTGTAAAAATTTATTTTCCTGTTACTTATTTTGAATTTGTTACATATGTTCTTTGTTCCTTCTTTTCTCTTTTCCTAACTTTTTATGGAATAATTAAATATTTTTTATATTTCTATTTTAACTGCACTAGTGGCTATACTCGTTTGTTTCTTTGTTCACTGGGGTTCATAATATGGATCTTGAATTTATCACGGTCTACCTTCAATTAACATTATATCACTTCATATACAAATTAAAAACCTTGCAACAATATATTATGCTTCTATTCACCCCCAATATACTTTGTGCTCTTTTATCATAATATTTATTTTTACATAGGTTAAAATCCACAATACATTGGTATGATTTTTGCTTTAAACAATTAATTATTTTTTAAGAAATGTAATAAATTTAACAAAAATTATTTTATATATACCATATATGGAGCTTTTCATTCTTTCATGTAGATCCAAATTTTCATCAGTTATTTTTTTCCATTTGAAGAACTACTTTATTTTTAACATTTCTTGTAATGCAAGCCTGCTAGTCACAAATTCTCTCAGTTTTGTTCCAGAAAAAGTCTTTATTTTGCCTTAACTTTTGAAGAATATTTTTGTCAGATATAAGATTTTAGGTTTACAGTTTCTTTTTTTAAGCACTTAAAAGATTTTTTTCCTATTTTTCTGGAATGCATAGTTTTGGATGAGAAACTGGATTTATATATTTATTCCTCTGCACATAATTTGTTCTGACTATTTTAAAGATTTTTCTCTTTATCAATTGTTTTCAAAAATTAATTAATATTTTTTGTGTCGTTTTGTGTTTTTCCAGCTTGAGTTTTGTTAAACATCCTGTATTTGAGAATCTATAATTTTTATCAAATTTGTAAAATTCCCAGCCATTATTATTCAAATATTCATGTGTATATAGGAATTTTCTTTATTATTTTTTTTAAGACTAGTCAAGTGCAGTAGTATATATAGGAATTTAATAATGGATGAGTACAGTTTTAAAGCCATGGCGAAAATATATGTCCTATAAAATAAAGGGTTTGGAATAACTAGCTATCATTTTTTTTTCTGAAGTTAGATTCCTACCTCACTCCATTTACAAAAATATATTGGTTTTATGTTAACAATCTCAAGTAAAGGATAGAAATATAAAAGTTTTCAGTGAAAATAAAAGGACTATTTCCGTGGCATCTGTTGTGATCTCTCCTTTTTCATTTTTGATTGAGTTTATTAGAGACCTTTCCCTTTGGATTTTAGTCAATCTAGCCAGTG
>NW_012140858.1:4453262-4525411 GCF_000956105.1 Propithecus coquereli | reverse complement strand
ACTTGAGAACTTCAGTAGACCAATTAAAATTATGTCTTCCATCCTTTTGTTTTCCCAATAGGAGGATTTATTTCAGTTTTATTGTCTCTGTATATTAGGTGTATGGTGAGGGGAGCATAGAAAACATTTTTCTTTAAGCACATAAATTACCAGAGTAAAAGAAGACACATCCAGACCTGGTGAAGAGTACACCTAGCACCCCTTAGAAATCTTATTTTTCTAGCCAATTCCAGAGACTATATGGACTGTTGTGTTGTCTCCCTTGAGGTTATGTGACTGTGTTTTGCCTGCAAGAAGGACAGTAAAATGAATATTTGGTGACCAGAAGAGCAAACTTTGGTCATCATCAATGCTGTCCACCAAAGATTTCTAATTCTCCTCCCAGGAAGATCATAGGATTGCACTTCCCCACCCCCTTAAAATTGGGCGTGACTATGTGACTTGCTTTGGCCAAGGCATGTGAGTGAAGGTGACCCTTTTCACTTCTGAGACAGTGCTATTGCTGCTCCTTTTCCTTCTGCTGCTGCAGAACTAAGATCTCTATGAAGAAAACTTTAAATTTATAATAAGATAGAAAACAAAATGAAAAATGGAATATACGGAGGAATAAAGGTCCATGAATATTTAAGTTAACAAGAAAAGAGGAGTTCAGAAAGGGGATTCCCCTAGCAGATGTGCCATGCTAAAAAGCTATAGTAATTAATGGAATTGGCACAAGAACAGACAAAGAGACAAGTGGAACAGCATAGAAAGTTCAGAGATAGACCCACATATAGATGAATCTTAATATATAACAAAGATGGCCCCACAAATCAAGGGGAAAGGATAGGTTTTAGCAGGTGATGTTGGGAAATATCAGCTCACAGGGCTGCTGTTTGGTCCTCTCCAATCCAGTTCTTACCCCCTCTGCTTTATATCACAGGCTGCAGGCTGCATTCCCAGTCTCTCGTGTCATCTGCCTTCCTTCCAAGTGAGGCCAATGGGAGGCAATGGAGGAGACAGGAGAGAAAGAGGAAGAAAGAAGCCAGGGTATTGCTCTCTCACCCTCCATGCACTTGATGACATTTTTGGCAGCAGCTGCCTCTCTTTGTTCATTTTAGTTCCCTCCAGAAAGGCCTGCCTTTGTTCCAGCTTCCACCAAGGAGACCCTAGTCCCTGGGTTCCAGTGAAATTGTGTCCTGTTGTTCATCATACAACCTAAGAGTGATACTGGCTCCCTGCTGTTGCTAATGTCTGGGTTGCCTCAGCATCTCCTGGTTAGCTTATCAAGTCTACCCATTCCCTGCATTAAATTCCTTTTGCTGTAAAACTAGAAATGGCATTTGCTCTCCTAGATAGGTCTGACTGATATACTCACTATGTGGAGAAAAATATTCAATAAATCTGGACCCCTGCCCAACATTACATGCAAAATGTGGACTCTAAAAGAGTTTAAGATCTAAATATGAAGGCTAAAACGATAGTTAATAGAAGAAAATATAGAAAGATATCTTTGTATCCTATGAGTGGCAAAGCTAAAATTTCAAAAGCACAAACCACAAAAAAATAGACAAATTTGCTTATATTTTAACTAAGGATTTTTATCTCATAAAGAAGATCATGGACAAAATTAACGGACAGACAAGTGATTAGAAAAATATATCTGTAAGGTCTAAATCCAGCAAGGATTTAATATCTAAAATATATTTTAAAATGTTGCAAATCAAGAAGAAACAGACAGCTGCTGCAGTAGAAATAGGGTAACAGGATATGAACCGTCAATGTACAGAAGAGAAGGACTCAAAAACTAGCAAGCTTATAAAGAGATGTTCAAATTATTATCAATTAGAGAAATGCAAATGACCTTTTGGACCCAGGAAAAGTGATAAACATTTGCATTAGCCAAAATTATAAAACTGTGTGAAAAAAGCTAAATTAGCAGGGATATGAGAATACTGTGGCCACCATTCCCAGCAGTGAACTGTCCTGGAAGGCAGCCATCCTAGAGTGCAAACTATCAATATCTGGTGTCATTTCACACGCAGGTACCCAGTGATCTTCCTCCAAGGTACACAACACAAGCGATTCCCACGTAGGTTTATCAGAGGACATTCCTGGGGATGTTTATTGCCATATTTCTTTTTTGAATCAAATGGTAGCGGGGAGGGATGGAAAATAATTTTGGTGTCCATTCCTGGGGGGATGGTTAGGTAAAAGTCAGTGGGTGCATGCCTTAAAATACCATATCAGGCCCGAATTCAAAGAAATGCCTTAGATTATCTTCATAGCAACCTAGATGGATCTTAAAAACAGTGCCCTTGTTGAAAAAGGAAAAAAAGAGGAAAATTGGAATGCATTGTATTTATAAAGATTAAAAATAGGTGCATATAAAACAATATGCATTTTGACAGAACACGCACAAAGAAAGACAGGGACATAAGCAAAACAGCATGTCTCGGGCCTCCCTCCCTCCCACGCTCCCTGCACACGTACACTTTCCGTGCCAACAGGGCTGAGCTGCATACGGTTCCACAAACTCAGCATGCTGTTTCTCTACTGCCTGCTTTTGTACACGCTGTTCCTTCCTCCAACCTCCCCATGTGGTTCACTGAGGAATGGGCACGCTGAATCTCACTCACTGTTGAATCATCAGAGCTCACAGCTTGCAATTTAGAGCTGAGTAGCTGCTCAGCAAATACTGTTGACCTTAAAATCCTTGTGGACGCCCTCAGCAAGCCTCTCCTGCACCACAAACCCCCTCCATCCTCTTCCAATCTTTCTGTGTAATAGCTGCAGGCTGTTGAGTACCTTCTAAAGGCACATGCTTAGAAGTCAACATTCTAGGAGCTCAGAATGGGAAGAAGACTAGGGTATAAAGGTTCCATATATTGACTTTCGTTTAATCTCCCCATCCATTTTCTATAAAGTACCCCTCCTTCCAACTGTGCCTGGTGTCCACCGTCCAGAGCTCCTCCGATTTGCTGCCTTCAGAGAGTAAACCCCCAGCTACATGCCTGGGTGTAGGAGGAGATGTCACCTGATGTAGTGGTCGGGGGAGGATCTAGAAGTTCGCTTGATCCTGATGCAGATTCTCAATTAGTCCTCCTCTTTTTAGGCCTGATTTCACCCCGTTCAGAAGTTCTGGAATCCAGAACCTTCCTGGGGCTCTGGGGTGCAAATCTCCTTGCTCTCCTGCTTCTGCCAGCTCACAGCTCACAATCCCCAAGTCTGCTAAAACCAGCTGGGACAACTGTCTGTCCACTTTCCCATTTTCAATATTCCTATCATCTCTTCTCCTCTTCTTTTTGTGGTTAAGAGTTTATACCACACACTATGCTAAAAGTTCAATCACTGTCATTTTATTGGTCTTTAAGGAGAAAGCAAGGATAAATGAGTGTGTTCAGTATATCATCTGTAATCAAAAGCTGCCCATTCGCAGACACTTTAAACTGTTAAAAATGTCTCTCTTTTTTGGAAGCAAAATTGGCAACTTAGTAAGATCCACCTGCTACTCTTGTTTTGACATAAGAGATTTTCAGCTGTTAGAGGACACCTTGATGTCCCTCTCCCTTGATGTCCTCTCTCTTCCAGGCTACAGACATACTTCCCTCTGGTAGCCATTAAAATTATTATATTTGTGAGCAATAGAAAGGACAGCTGGAAAACATGTGAAAGGTGGGGCAGGGCTAAGGGTGGAGGGAGGTAGGTGCATTGGAAGAACAGTGAGAGTTCAGGCACCTACTCCTAGGTCAGAGTTCTCGGTGTGCACCCCAGGCCAGCAGAATCGGCATTACCAGGGAACTTATTGACGTGAAACCTCTTAAGCCTCACCTTAGACCTACTAGACCAGACACTCTGGGGGTTGACCCAGTATCTGTGTTTTAACAAGAAGATTCTGACACACACTCCAGTTTAAGAACAACTGCCTTAGGATCAACTGTGGCCAAGGGAACAGGGAGATAAACAGCAAATCTGGTCACTCCGTTGCTAGGGCCATTACCCAAGAAGGAACAATTATTAACTGGAGACCTATTCAGTTGAAATGAATTACACTCTGATCCTCTAACACTTCATACTATTCCTATGGAAGAAACAGCTAACTTCAGGTCGGTCTGCGTTAAAAATGACTACCCTCCGTCTATGCTTTAGTCTCACAGTTTTACTTGCTTTCTCTACATCCTGTAGATGAGTGTATGTTCTAAAAGAGCTGAACTAGATATATCACATCCTCATTATTTGGCACCCTTGGTGCTACTCATAATTACAGGCTTGAAAACAGCTTTGGGTTGGAGGTGTTGCTGATGGCCTTCCAAAAGCTTGGCTCTCAGGAGTTAATGCGTTAAGGTTTTTTTTTTTTTTCCAGCAAGAGGTAGTCTACAACAAAGATAGTGACTCTCTTGCCCTTGGTTTGGTTTCATTCCAGCTTTAGGAAACACAGAGGGAGATGTACCCCAAAGGAAAATTTCAGCATCGTTACTTGAGTTACTGTGATTCAGAAAAGTTTCTGAAAACTTTCAATAGAAGAGTTGAAAAATCATAAACAATACACAACCCATTCTTTCACACGTCACATTCTCTCATCCCCTTACCCAGGTCGCTCAGGGTGCCACTAAGACTCTACTGGACCAAGATCCAATATATTGAAATGAAAGCAATGCTTTCAGTTTGAGGATCTGCTCTGTGCCCAGCAATGTACAAAGCTTTTGCATGTGTTCTCTCCATTCACCTAACATTTACGACATTTCTGAGTTTTATCCTCCTTTTAAATATGAAGAGATGAGGGCTCAAGGAGATTAAACAGCTTGACCAAGGCCACACAACTAGTGAATCAGGATTAAACCCATATGTACACGCCAGCAACATCCTTGATCTGAACCACCGGCCAAACTAGCTTCATGAACACATAGGGCTATGTTTCCAACAAACTGGTTCCCAGTTCAGATAGAACTGGGTCACTCCAAAAGCTATTCAGAATTTTCCTCTGTCCAGAATGCATTCCTAATCTCTGTCACCACCCAAAAACCATATCTGCCTAACAAATTGCTCCATTTCCTTTGAGACCCAGTGCAGGATTACCTACTCTATAAAGCCTTTTTGCCATCCCAGATCCAAGCCACTCATTATTCTCTGCTGTCACTTATTTACCTGTCTGTCTCTCCCACAAGACAATGAGCTCTGGGAAAGCAGGGTTGGCTTGATCTCTTGCATTGGTAGCACCTAGGACAGGGCCATAGACGAAGGGTGTTTATAAAATCAAACAATAAATTAAAGAATGGATGGATGAGTTTCAAAGAGAAGCAACAGTAGCAAATACATGACTCTAGTTCCCATAGATCAAGAGTTAGTTCACTTTCTCTTACCTTTGCTATGTCATTCATACGTTAGCCAAATTGGTGTGTTTCCTACCTCCCCATTTTTCCCCTTCCATTCCTTCTCCCTCTCTCTCTTCCCTTTAAACACCTATAATATAGAACTGAAATCATACATGTAATATTTTCATTTGTTGTAATTTATGATTCAGATGTAAATAATGTTTCCTCATTCTTAATTTCAAAATCCAGTGGATGGAACATTTACGTAATGTCTAAAAATAAGATCCAAAACACAAACACCCACAACTGTCTCCTTTAAATTAACCAAATACAGTAAGTTGATTTTTTTCTTTTCCTTTTTTTTTCCTCTTTTCGTTGTTGGTGGTGGTGAGTCAGTGACCATCATTAGGGAAAAAACTTATCCAACCCTGTTCAATGGTAGGAATTAACACAATTTCAGCACCTACTAAGTCCCAGTACTATGTGTATGTGTGTGTGTCCTCAATCTTCTTATTCGCATTTGTAGGGAGATAACTGAGGCTCAGAGAGATTAAGTAACTGTCCCAATATTACCCAGGAAGGAAGAGAAGGAGGTAGGATTCAAACTCAGGACCCATGCCTTGTTCTCTCACATAAATTAAAGATGCTGTATTGGCAGAAGAAAGAAAGTAGAAATGCACCTAGCTAAAGACAAAAACCCAGGACTAAGGAACACTTTTTCAGGGAGAGTACCGGGTTTACTCGAACAGGGTTTTGTAATCACGGGTGCAGAGCTTGCATGCTGATACTTCCTATGATTCAGCTCTGCCGTCCTGCTCGCCTCCTTACGAAATTAAACCACATTTTAGAAAAGGAAACAATATCAGACTGATAATAATTTCTGTTTAAAATCAGATAATTTAAAACAAAGTTGAAAACCAGTGGAATGACGTAGATTTTTATCTCACCTTCTAGTCACAGAAATGTTGAGTGTGAAAAACTTTGAATTCCAAATTCCAAAAACAAAACTTTCTTTGCTAGCTCTGGAGGTTTCTCACATTGTTTCACAACCTACACACCCCACGCACCCACTCTCATGGCGTCTGCTTCCTTTTTCTCCCCTGGCCCATGCCATGAACCCAAAGGCATGCTATAGGGAGGGGGCTCATGGGAGAGAGGAGCCCAGGAGCCCTTCCCTGCATGGGCCACATCTGAAAAGCCCTAAATGCCAATTCATCATGATTCTCTCAGGCTGCTCTGGGCTGAGCAAGCGAGAAGAAGAAACCAGGCAGGATGTGAGCCTCACTTGTGTTCTGAGAATTGCTACTCAGCCACAGTTTTCTCTGGCTTGAACCACAGCAGTAGACAGGGTGGAAAGTGTATGAAAAGAAAGTGCAGCTGATGCTCTTGAAGAAGTCCTCAGAGTGAAAGCAGGTGGGGTCTGCAGGAGACTTCAGCCCCGGCCAAGGCCCAGTTGGCCTGGATATCAGGTCCTACCCTCCTGTGTAGACTTTGGGGGGTGGGGGTTGGTGTCTATGGCATCAGCATTCTTCTCTCACACCTCATTAGCTTTCCATTGCATTTTGCACCTTCATTCTTAAGTCACTTGCCCTGTCAAATGTGAGTGTTCCCCAAAGCCAATCCTAAGTCTCTGTTGCTCTGAGCTGCATCTGGACAAAGTTTTAGAGTCAGTAAACTCTTGTGGTTGGACATTGGATATGGATTTAGACAGACCTGACTTCAAGTCCTGGGTCTGCCAGTTGCCAGCTATATGACCTTGAGCAGGTAACCAACTTTCTTCATGTCATTTCTTTTCTTTAATTTCTCTGTGAGAATTCCCTAATCTGTTTCATTTCCTACCTCTTTTATAGCCAACTGCCTGCTAAACATTTCCACTTGGATATTTCTTTCTTGCTTCAAATATGAAAAACTAAAGCCATTACCTACTCTTCCCACCTCCCCAAAAATCCTTTGTATTTCACTTTCTTTCTGCTGACGGAACCACCAGTTATTGAGGATCACTTTTAACTTTCCGCATTAAATCAGAACTAAGTTAAGTACTATTGATTCTTTCTCCATAAACTCTCTACAAGACAACTCTTCCTTTCTCCCAGTTCTTGTCAGTTCATGCCATCCTATTCTCCTACATGGATACTCCTTTCAAATTAGCCTTCATACCATAGCCAGAAAAATTCTTTCTGAAATCACTTTTGATTGAAATGCTATACCACCATCACCTCTCTCACCACTGAAAATCCAAGAACAAGCTTCCAACCAGGAAAAGGTCACTGTCCTTAGCCTGGCACTCAAGGCTCTTCATAATCTCTGTTCAGCTTCTTCCAGCATCATCTCCCGGGGTTCCCCACCTGAGGGCTCCTCCCGCCAAACCATTTCACTCAACATGTATTCATTCATTCACCAGATATGTACAGAATGCCCACTTTGAGCCAAGCATGAGGCATACAGTGGGTGAACAGACCAGCCTCTTCCTAGTGGGAGAGCAGACAGGTCCTAGATGAGCCAGAGTTTTCTCTGGCTTGAACCAAAGCGGTGGGCAGGGTAGAAAGAGTATGAAAAGAAATTTATATGAGGACAAATTGTGAACTTCTGGTTCACATGACAGATTGGTCCAGGCGTTTAGATCTTTCCCTTCTCCTAATAAAGTGAACCAAAAAAAAAGTTGTTTTAAGGGACAAGTGAACAACAGATTTTAATCAAATTTTGGAAGACAGGATACAGATAGATGAGCAATGATCGACTTAGCAGAGTGGAGAAAATTTCAACTTCAAGAGCCCAGAGAGGAGAATACTGAATGAACATCATCAAACTCGTGCACCCTGTAGAACACACAGAAGACAGAGCCAGTGTTTGGAGAAACTGAAGAAATTCGAGACTCCTGTCCATCAGGCACAGAGAGGGACATGGGAGAGGCATGAGACTGAAAATGACCATGCCAAGGTACACCACCATGCGTTTCAGAACTCTAAGGGTAAAGAGATGATTCCAAACATTCCCAGACAAGGTGGGGCAGGGGGGGAAGATTGCGGTCATATAAGAACAGGAACAGAATTGAATTAGGCTTCTACCAGAAATGCTAGAAGTCAGGAAATAGCTGGAGAAAGCCTTCAAAATTTCGAGGAAATCTTTAATCTAGAATGCATTACTTAGCTATGCTATCAACAAGCATAAGAGGAACATATAGACATTTTCAGACACAGGAAGACTCAGAAAGTTTACCTCCCATACATACCCTCTTTTTCACTTGAGAATGTCCTCCAGCTAAACCAAAGCATCAAACAAGAAAGAGTAAGATGCAGAGACCCAAGAAACAAGGAGCCCAAAACAGGAAAGCAGTGGAGGGAAGTTCCAGGATGTCAGCAGGGCAGGACACAAAGAGAACAACCAGTACAAACAGAGCAATTGAGGGGAGGGCTCCAGGAAAAGGAAAGTAAAAAATTTCAAAAATAAATATGTGATAGATTTTATCACTTAGAACAGGGGTGGCAAACTATAGTCCCTGGACCAAATCTTGCCACCTGTTTTTGTAAATAAATCTTTATTAGAACACAGCCACATCCATTTATTTATGTATTGTCCGTAGCTCAGTTACATATTGTGGGTGACTGCTTTCCTCCACAACAGCTGACTCAAATAGTTGCAACAGAGACTGTCTGGACTAAAAATTCTAAAAATGTTTACTATATGATCCTTTATAGAAAGAGTTTTTCAACCCCTGGTTTAAAAGGAAAAAATAAATTAGTGATCTGATGGAATGGGTGAAAAAACATAAGAATAAATGTAGAACAAACACCACCAAATGGGGGTAAAGAGGCAACTATTCACTCAGGAAATATAAAGTTGTACAAGAAAAGAAACGATCACAGGACACTATTTAGGCTCCGCAGTGAACACTATTTGCACGATCATAAAAACATGAACACTGATTCTGTTTTATCCAAGATTTGTGATATAAATATTGAGGAAAGGGGAGAGGAGAAATGAACAGCTGTATAAAAAAGTCTAAACTATACTTAGGAAGTCAGTAGAAGTCTAACATTGATAAATCAATAGATAACAATATAAGCATATTTGCTAGAAATATCAAGGTATATCCCAAAAGAAATAGCTAAAAGAATCATAAGTGATTTGCCTCATGAGCAGGACCGAGTGACGTAGGGATTAGTTGGCAGAACACTGCTGTTTTCCTTATAAACCTTTTAGCATTTTTTTTAACTTAAAGTGAAAACTAATTTTTAAAAATACATGATCTCAAAAATTACAAAATATAATAGGTATTATGAAGCCCCCAAACAAGGTGCCATGAGAAAGAATGCTGGAAGTGGAGAAACTATAAACTTGTGTTAGTCTACAGGGAAGATGGTTCTAAGATGACATGTAAACTGAGAACCTGAAAGCCAGCCAGCCATTTTGGGGGAAGGGACCCAAAATGGTCTCGCTCGTGAGATCGAGTTCCATCACGGGATCTGAAGTGGTTGAGATTGGATGAAGGGGAGAGTGTGGCTATAGAAGTTTTCAGGAACAACCCAGCCAGGATAGCAGGAAAGAGACCATGAAGCATCTGTAACCTATCCCAAAGGCAATGCTGAGTCACTGGACGATATCATAAACAGACACACAAGAACATGTCGCAAGACTGAGACCAACACTTGGAATATGTTTCTTCCTTTCATCGTTTTGCATAAAAACAGATTCAAATCCACCACCTAACAAAAGAAATTGTGTTGGCAGAAAGTTGAGCCAGACCTGTTTCCTTCACCGTGACATGTCAATCTCAACCATAAGCCAGTGAGGGAATCTCCCAATGTCCCTGCTGGCTCTGGAAGTGGCCACTTACCCTTGGGGATGGCCTGCTCTCATCAACCATGTGGCAACTTTTTTTTCAAGTAAAGTCCTACTTAGCTCCTTTTCCCTGCCTACTCTTTCCCCTTAATCTCTCCTGGAATTTTGGATGCAAGATTTCCTACCATCTATCCTTGGGCTCCCACTGGCCTCTCTGCAACTGAATCCAAAGTCTTGGTCTTGGCCATGACTTCACTGGCTTCCTAAATACCCTGTCCCTTTATCCTCTCTTCATTCTCTGTCAGATGTCTCACAACAGACTTGGGTGTCTCAGGGAGGAACCCAGGAGATTCTCTCTCTCTTATATCCTTGAGGAAAAAGGGTCTTAGGGAAAAAGAGATTTTCCCAACATCATGCTGCCATGTTGGTAGCAGACTCAGGGTCATGGCGCAGGCTGCGTCACTTGGGTTTGTGCGGCACTTCCTTCAACCCTGCAGAAAAGAAGCCACTACGTGTCCATGGACAGGAGCCTGACATTGTGAAATTCCAAGAGGTGGATTTCCTTTCTTATTTTCTTCTGCTAATAGAGGATTTTTCCTCTATTAAAAAAATAGCAATTAATGTTTGAGACAATGTGTTCTAATTACATTTTAAAATCCATGCCCTTGGGTTACAGTGTACCCAGATGTAATTATTTTTCTGAAATAGCACTTAAGTCTCTGGATGTTAACTCTTGCTTCCTTTAAAAACAGCAGGATGCCTCCACATCATTGCTGCTGGCATTTTCTTGTTGGAATTATCAAGGATTAATTACAAATTATTTTTATTGCACCGGGACTAGGCAGCACTGAATCAACAATGTGTCCTAAACATTAATGTAGTCTGTGGTTTTCGGTCGTTTTAATCTCAAAACTCCACAGTCTTTTAGAAATTGAGGACCTCAAAAAACTTGTGTGCATGTGGCTTTATCTATGAATGTTATTAGAAATAAAAACTGAGAAACTTTAAAATTTTTACTTATTAATTCATTTTAAAATAACAGTAATAAGCCCATTCCAGGTTAACATAAATAATTTTATGAAAAAATAACTATATTTAAAAAAAAAAGACTAAGAAAAATGACATTGGTTTTACATTTTTGCAAATCTCTCTAATGTCTGGCTTAATAGGAGGCATCAGGATTCTCGCACCTCCTTTTTCCTTCACCTGTTGAAGATATCATGTATCACACGAGCTCAGGAAAACTCCACTTACACATGAGACAATGAGCTTGACAAAGAATCAAAGATATTGCTATGAAATAGTTTTAACCTCGTGGGTACCCTAAAAGGGCTTCAGGGATTCTCAAGGCTGCCTGAAACACATTTTGAGAATCACCAGCTTAATCAAAATAATAAAGCAAAGTTCACTTATTTATTCAAACATTATGTTTTCACATGAGTGCTTTCATTTAATCCTCCCAACCAAGCAGGGAGGAGATATACTTATCCTATTACATGTAAGAAAGTGTTTATTAGTAAGTTAGTGAAATGGTTCCTAAACATTTAGATGCATAAACCAGGATCCGAGGTGTGTGGGAGTTTTTGCATGACACCCAGTGCCCAACGTGATGTCACTCAAAGGTAATGGACTTACTTTAGAATTTCACTCTGTTGTTGAATTTTTATTATGGGTAATTCATTTGGTTCCATCATGTAATAGCTTATTTCAATTCTTTTTCATCTCCCTAGAGTGTAGATTCCTATTTCAGAAGTCAGGATGTCTTATTTTGGTGTTTCCTATTTCTTGTTTGCACCACTTTTGGGGGAGGTAAGGTTCTAAACCTACCATGTGCTAAGCAAAATAATAATCATAGCAAAATCAGCTGAGCAAATACCAATTTGCACTTTGCTGAGTGCTAGGGCTGAGAAGCAAGAGGAGGACCCTGGGAAGAAGCAATGAATGTAGAAGGACTGAGGTTGTACAACAAAATGGAACTGGCTTCTAATCTGGTTCTTCCACTTACTAACTATATGACCTAGGTGAGTTGAAGGACTCTGTGAACCTCAGTATCCTCATCAGTAAAATAAGGATAGCAATGCCAGTCTCCCAGGGCCGTTGGGAAGTCCATATAAGATAGGCATGGAAGGTGCCTACCACTGTGCCTGACACATAGTGAGAGCTCCAAAAATGGTAGCTGCGATGATGTCGATCATAGCAATAATGATGCAGCAACACCCCCAACATTGGCACAGCCAGAAACTGTAGCCTCTCCTTCCCCTCTCTCTGCATTCCAGTCACAAGGGCCATCTTTCAGATGCTCAATCATGCCAGGGTCCTTTCAGCCTTAGGGTATTTCTAGATGTTATTCCCTCTGCCTGCAAAGGTTTGTCTCCTGAGTCTTACACCTAGTATCTCATTTCTAATTTATCCTTTCTTCATCAGCAATTCTTTCCAGTATACATCATTCATTTCTTAAGGAAGGACAATATGGCTTTGTCTCTGGCTGCCCCCAGCTCCAAGTCCTGCGTTACTCTTTCTTTACCTTCATGTGGTTGTCACAGCCTCGACCCATTTAATTTCCTCCTCTGTTATGCATCATTCCTAGTCCCAAGAATCCCGTGTAGAAAGCTCTCTCTGCAGATCACCACCGGCCTTTAACAGCTTGTTTTATGGCACATTTGACTCATGAGCCCCTCTCACCTTTACGTTTCCATTTTTCCATTCAGCAAGCATTCCCACGGCACCTGCTAGGAGCAAGTCTTCCTTCCCTCTGGAACTTTCAACTTAGTAGCGAAGAAAGCTAAAAGATCTCCCAGCCTCCCACATCTTGCTAGTCTTTCCCATGCACCCACAGTGTCTTGTTTTAATTGAAAGAGCATCTCTTTCCAAAGACTTCCCTTGCCCTCAGGATTATGTTCTTCTTTCTCCCTCGTGGCGTAAATAGTCCTCCACGATTCGGTCCCTGCCTCTCTCTCTAGCTTCACCTTCTGCCATTCACCCTACACTAATACGCCAGCCCATTAAAACTGTCCTCTTCTCTCTGCTCAGATGTCTTCTTCAACACCTTCTCTGTCTTCACTCATGTTTAGTGTCACCTCGTCTGGGAAGCCCTCTCACCTGCCTCAATCCCCCTGTGCTCCCAACACCCAGCTTCTATTGTACCTGTCATGTGGTACAGCAACTGTCTGTGTATTTGTCTATATCCTGACGGTAAGCACAGTAATAAGACCTGAACCCCTGCCTTGTAGAGTTGCTATTTCCAAGGCTTAGTACGCAGCTTGGCACATACAGCCTACCATGATGGCCTAGAGCCACTCTATCCATATGGCAGCCACTGCTCACATGTGGCTGAGCACTGGACATGTGGCCAGTCCAAATTGAGATGTGCTATGAGAGTTACAGACACACCAGATATCAAAGACTTAGGACCAAAAAGGAGAATGTAAAATATCTCATTTTTTATACTGATGACATGATGAAATGATATTTGAATATATTGTTATAAATATAATATATTCTAATATATATTTTCATTTGTTTCTTTTTACTTTTTAATGTGTTAGAAAATTTAAAATTACATGGGTGGTTCATATTTGTGGTTCACATTATAATTCTACTATACAGCCCTGGCTTAGAGCAGGGCTTGGCTATGACAGGCCTGGCTTTAATTAAAGGTTAGCTCAACAGCAGGGTGACTAACCATAGTGGTTTGCTCAGGACTCTGAAAGTCTCACATTCACAGAAACCCCTCAGTCCTGGGCAAATCAGAATAGTTGGTCACCAGAAATACACATAACCTTTCCAAGCTCAGGCATCTTTGTCTGTAAAATGGCAATAACAGCCCTACTGACAGGACAGCTTCAAGTGGTGAATGGAATAGTGTATTTAATAATAGCGGCACTTGGTCAACATTCATTAAATAACAGAGTCAGCTTTCAAAAAATGTTTACTAAATGAATTAACAATAATAATAAATATATAGGAGGTGTGTTGATAAATTTATTAAGAAGCATTTAGAGAGGGGAGAATATTGTCAGCTGAGAGAATCAGAAATAGATTTAGAAAGTAAGTGACTTTGGAATGATTTTAGAGTTTGCCCTTATAGAAAATATAGTAATTATGTATGTGGGTTTGAGACAGGAGGGCATGCTATAAAAAGGCTCAGAAATGTGCAAATCACGGTGCAGGTCACATAGACAGGATATTAATGGCAAACGGGAGTGAAGTATGGGCTGTATGTTCTAGAGGAATCGCACGCAAAGCTGGAAGGGAGAGAGCCCGGAGTGTCAGGTTTAATTACAACCCAGCTCCCTTAACTAAAGCCGATCATCAAACAGAACCTTTTCCAGGCTTCCCTGACATGTGACCAGGCACTTGTCTCCATTCCCACGTGTGTGTGCACACGAGTGCATGTGTTTTAAAGAGCAGTTATTGAACACCCACTCTATGCCCAGCACTACCTTTCTCCATTGAAGTTTCATACCAACTGAGAAGTTCTAATGAAGAAAACAGTGATGGTGTTGAGGCAAGGACCCAGAAAGACAGAGAAGCAGCCATCACATATCTGCTGCAGCTAAATTCTCCAGGTTTTCCAGAGAATCAATCCACAAACAACTGCAATGGGTTTCTTTGACATCCCTAGCCTATCTTCGCAGGGACTGTCCACTCTGAACCATTTGCTTGATGCCAGCTAATCAGTTTGCCCAGAAAATGGGCACATGAGATTCACTCTTCCTGGACTGCCTGCAACTGGTTTCTTCCCCTCCCCCTGCCCTTTCTCTTCTATGAATCTTATTTGGGGCCTTTGTTAATAAAAGTAACTTATCTCTTTAACTACAACTAAACAGTGTGCTGATCATTCACCAGATTTCTCTGTATGAATCTTTTACATCATTCTGAAAGCAATGGGTCCTAGTAAAAATTTTGTAATTTGTCTAAGTTCAGACAAGTCAAAGCTTACAGAATAGACAGACGCTCCTCCCAATTCCAAAAAATGAAGCTGAAAATTAGCAGACTGAAATTCAGTTTTGTTCTCAAGACTGCTGCTTTATTCTATTGAAGACTCCTGGCTTTGTTCATCCAAAATCATCATCATCCAAAATTAGCATGGAAGGAAGAAGGTAAATAATAGCACATTTTAGACCACAGCCCTCATTTCAAAGATAAAGCAGCTCTTGTTAAATTAATGAAACCACAAGAGAGAGAACTGAACTTCCACAGTGGTTTTCTGATCACTGCCCAGCACTTTCCACCCAGCCCTGTCCTACTCGATTATGTTTCTAACTATAGCTCTAAACTTGCCATTCTTCTCAAATATGTTCAATGTCTATCATTGCCCACAGCATTGTCCCAACTCCTTACTCTGATATTTGTATCCTTCTGTGGTCTGATCTGACTGCATTCACTTACCAACCTCTTTTTCTCTCTACTCCTCTCTACCTCCTACCTACAAATGCCAGGTAGCCCAATGCAAGGCTCTCTTGATGAAGGAAGTAATGCATTGATTTACATTCAGACACAAGCATCTTATCTCACTAGTACACAGACCAACTACTTTGAATAGCCTAATACAGTTCTCTTTCTCTGGAATGCCTTTTCATTACAAATACCTAAGATCTATCCATCCATTAAAGCCCCACTCAAATGCCACCACCTCCAGGAAGTCTTCCCTATTCTATTCACCTTAGCAGATAACAATCTGTCACTGATGCTTTTTCTTATACCCCTTGTATCTTGTCTTGTATTATTAGCATTCCATACACCCATATCCTAACTTTTCTAGTAGGCTACTTGATGGAAGGGCTATACCCTTATATACCTCTGTGTCTACTCTCCCCTCCCCATATTCTGTAAAGATCCTGGTGTACAGTAAGTGTCAATTTATGACTTTGAACAATTTAATGGATTAATGGATCAAATATGATCATGACTCCCCTGCCTAAACTCCTCCAGTGGCTTCCATCGTACTCAGACTAAATACAAACAGCATCTGCAAAGCTGGATGTGCTTGTGTCTGTTCACTTCCCCAGCCCCATCCAGCACCACCTCTTCTTTGTTTCTGTGTATGTGCCCCTCCCCCTAAATGTCCCTTAAACATGTGAAATTCTTTCTGGTCTTGGAGCATTTATATCTACTCTTCCTTCTTTCTAAAAGTCACTCCCTCCCATAAATTGTCCAAAATTTCTGACATTTCAGGTTTCAACTTAAAAGCCACATCCTCAAAAAGACCCTCTTGGATATATATCAGTAAAGGCCCTGACAGGAAACAGATGTCATATACCAAACGAGGTGAAATGTTCATGAAGGGGCTATACACAAAGGTATGGGCAGGATATAGGAACACCAGCAAGAGATAATGAGTACTCCATGGCTAGCAGCAGCAGGGAGGCCTGAGGCAGGAGGAGAGGGAACGTGAACCAGAACCTGGAGGGAGCAGGTGTAACCTAGAACAATTGGACTTCACAGAAATTTACAGAACACTCTACCCACAAACTACAAATACACATTCTTTTCATCAGCACATGCAACATTTTCCAAGATAGACCATACATTAGGCCACAAAACAAGTCTCAGAAAATTTGAAAGAAGTGAAATCACAGCATGTATCTTCTCAGACAACAGTGGAATAAAGCTACAAATCAATTCCAAGAGGAAATCTTAAAACTATACAAATACATGGAAATTAAACAACCTGCTGATGAATGATCTTTGGGTCAATGATGAGATTAAGATAAAAATCAAAAAATTTTTTGAATTGAATGACAATGGCAATACAAGCTAACAAAATCTCTGGCATATAGCAAAAGCAATGCTAAGAGGAAAGCTCATAGAAAAATCACAAATTAACAACCTAACATCACACTTCAAGGAAGTAAAAAAACAAGAACAAACCAGACTCACAGCTAGCAGAAGAAAGAAATAACAAAGAGCAGAGCAGAACTAAACAAGATTAAAACAAACAAACAAAAAATACAAAGGATCACTGAAATGAAAAGTTGGTTCCTAAAAAGATAAATCAATAGACCACTAACTAAATTAACCAAGAAAAGAAGACAGAGGATTCAAATAAGTTCAATCAGAAATGATACCACAGAAATACAAAGGATCATCCAAGACTGCTATGAACACTTCCATGCATACAAACTAGAAAATCTAGAGGAAATGGATAAACTTTTGGAAATACACTATCTCCCAATACTGAATCAGGAAGAATTAGAAATCCTGAACAGACCAACAATGAATAGTGAAATTGAATCAATAATAAATAAAACTCCCAGCAAAAATAGCCGAGGACCAGATGGACGTTTTTTCACAATTCACCAGCCAAATTCTACCAGACCTATGAAGAAGAACTGGTACCTATACTGCTGAAACTGTTCCATAACATTGAGAAGGAGGGCATCCTCCCTAACTCATTCTACAAAGCCTGTATCACCTGATACAAAAGCCAGGAAAGGACATAACAAAAAAAGACAACTACAGACCAATATCCCTCATGAACATACATGCAAAAATCATCAACAAAATACTAACAAACCGAACCCAACAGCACATCAAAAAAATAATTCACCACGATCAAGTGGGTTTCATCCCAGGGATGCAAGGATGGTTCAACATATGCAAACAAATAAATGTAATTCATCACATAAAAAAAATTAGAAACAAAACCATATGATCATCTCAATAGATGTAGAAAAAGCATTCAATAAAATCCAGCACCCCATCATGATAAAAACTCTTAACAAACTAGGAACATACCTCAAAGTAATAAAAGCCATACATGACAAAACCACAGTCAGCATCATATTGAACAGAGAAAAGTTAAAGCATTCCCTCTGAGAATTAGAACAAGACAAGGATGCCTGCTTTCACCAATTCTATTCAAGATAGCATTGGAAGTCCTAGCCAGAGGAATCAGGCAAGAGAAAGAAACAAAGGGCATCCAAATCATAAAAGAGGAGGTCAGACTACTTCTGTTTACTGATAATACGATCTTATATCTGGAAAAGTCTATGGGATCCTCCAAAAGACTCCTAGAATTGATAAATAAATTCAGTAAAGTCTCGGGTTACAAAATCAATGCACACAAATCATTAGCATTTCTATACACTAATGACAGCCACGCTGAGAATCAAATCCAGAACTCAATACCATTTACAATAGCTGCAGAAAAATAATCCCAGAACTATACATAATCAAGGATAATGACAAAACACTGATGAAAGGAATCATAGATAACACAAACAAATGGAAAAAGATACTATGCTCATGGATTAGAAGAATCAATATTGTTAAAATGTCCATATTACCCAAAGTGGTATATAGATTCAATGCAATTCCCATCCAAATACCAACATTGTTTTTCACAGATTTAGAAAAACAATCCTAAATTCCATATGCAATCAAAAAAAGCCCAAATAGCCAAAGCAATCCTAAGCAAAAAGAACAAATCCGGAGGCATCACATTACCAAACTTCAAATTGTACCATAAGGCTATAGTAACCAAAACAGCATAGTACTAGTATAAAAGTTGACACATAGATCAATGGAAGAGAATACACAATGCAAAAATAAATCACGTACCTACTATCAACCAACTGATCTTTAACAAAGCAGACAAAAACATACCCTGGGGAAAGGATGCCCTATTCAATAAATGGTGCTGGGAAAATTGGATAGGCACATGCAGAAGAATGAAAATGGACCCCTATCTCTCACCATGTACAAAAATTAACTCAAGATGGATTAAAGACTTGAATATAAGACCTGACACCATAAAAATCCTAGAAGAAAACTTGGGAAAAACTCTTCTGACATTGGCCTAGTTAAAGAATTTATGACTAAGACCCCAAAAGCAAATACAACAAAAACAAAAATAAATAAATGGGGTTTAATTAAGCTAAAAAACTTTTGCACAGCAAAAGAAATAATTAATAGAGTAAATAGACAACCTACAGAATGGGAGAAAATATTTGCAAACCATACATCTGACAAAGGACCAATATCCAGAATATACAAAAAACTCAAATCAGGAAGAAAAAAACACATAACCCCATTAAAAAGTGGGCAAAAGACATGCACATACATTTATCAAAAGAATGTATACAAATGGCCAACACACATATGAAAAAATGTTCAATATCGCTAATCATCAGGGAAATGCAAATTAAAACCCCAGTGAGATTACGCCTTATCCCTGTCAGAATGGCTACTACTAAAAAGTCAACAGTAGATGTTAGCACAGATATGGCGAAAGGAAATAGTTATACACGGTGGGAATGCAAATTAGGACCACCTCTATGGAAAACAGTATGGAGATTTCTCAAAGAACTAAAAGTAGATCTACCTATCATTCAATCCAGCAATCCCACTACTGGGTATCTACCCAAAAGAAAACAAGTAATTATATCAAAAAGACACATACACTTCTATGTTTATTATAGCACAATTCACAATTGCAAAGATATGGAACCAACCTAAGTGCTATCAACTGATGAGTGGATAAAGAAAATATGATATATACACCATGGAATACTACACAGGCATGATTAAGAATGAAATAGTGTCTTTTGCAGCAACTTGGATAGAACCAGAGGCCATTGTCCTAAGTGAGGTATCTCAGGAACAGAAAAACAAATACTGCATGTACTCACTTATAAGTGGGAATGAAACAGCAGGTATACAGTCACTCAGAATGGTATAATGGACTTTGGAGACTTGGAGGAGAGTGGGAAGGGGTTGAGGAATCAAAAATTACCTATTAGGTACAATGTACAATACTGAAGTAACGAGTACACTAAAAGCCCTGACTTCTCCACTATACAATTCATTTATGTAACAAAAAATCACTTGTACCCCCTACATCTATCGAAATAAAAAGAAAACAAAGAATTGACATCCTTCAATTGAAGGTGGCAATCAAATAGGGAGATCTGGTAGGGAGGGAGCTAGGAAAGTAAATACCCCAGCCTCATTCTTCTCCCACCATCCCAGTGGCCAATCCCCAACTGGGAGCAGAGAAGCCTTTTAAGTCATTCCATGCAGAACAGCTTCCCAGGAAGGGTGGGAAGAGAGATTACAGGGACAAATGGAAGCTATTCAGCACACCACCCATGCTTAGGTAGACACTCTTGTTACTCTGCCTCATATCAACTCGTTCTTCTTGTTCTTAGTATTTAATAAAATTTTCACTTCTATGTTTATTTTTTTGCCTGATGTCTATATGCAGATTGTCAGTTCTATGGCATTGAAGACATGAGCCTTGTTTGGTGAGCTCAATGAGGCATCCACAGAAGGTAGCACATAGTAGCTATTGAATAAATACTTGTTAGTGAAGGAGTGAACATGTGGATTTGTCAGACACATAGACGTACGTCAATATTGTATGTGTAACACACATAATTATGCACATATACATCCCAGCTTCAAAGGAAGAAGCTTCCTCTAAAGAATTCAGAAATACCTAGACATTTCACATCTAAGTCAATTAAATGAAAAGAAAATGCTTCCTAGCATAGAGAATCAAACTCTGACTTCAAAAAGAGCTGATCGTTTTCTAAACAGAAAAGAAAAAGCCTTTCTCATTAACCTCCTCTGAGCCAGACTAGATAAGCCATCACTGTGATATACAAAATTGTTATCTTCCCCCGTCCACATTGCAGATTTAAATAAGGTCAAGTGGAAGTATTCTCTTTGAACTCTGTTCTCTACAAAACCTCAGTAGCACCCACACCCAGCTTTATAGCTTCAAAAGAAGAAAAGTGCTAACAAACCCTGAATCCCCTCCTCTTGATCTTGGGGGTTTTATACCTCTTCCAAAAGCCTACGTTTCTCTGAGATCTTGTGATAACATTATGAGAAATCCAGACACAAAAATTTCTATCAAATTCTCCTTAAGTTCATATTACATGGTAAGTGTATTTTATAGACGGTTGAATTTAACACCCAAACACAAACTCCCACATTGGCCTCTCTCCTCCCTCTACCAACACATTCACGCTTCGAAGGGAAAGGAGGAAGTCTTTCCTTTAGCATTTCACACGGCATATTCCAAATACTTCCCTTCAGTTCCTCAAATGTATCGTGTGTCATGTTTTCTCCAACCACAGGGTCTTTGCACTTGCTCCTTTTCACTAGGAGGGGCACCTCTCTTTTCTCTAGCTAGTTCCATTAAAAAAAAATAAGAGGGGCTAGTATTAGTAACTAGACCCTATACTTAATGGGTCCAATGTACATGATTCAGGTAATGGATGCTTCAAAAGCCCTGACTTCATTGCTACACAATCCATGCCTGTGACAAAATTACATTAGTACCCCAGGAAAAATAGGTACCATGTGTACTCACCATCACATCGGTTTCACTGATCAACACCTAAGTGCACATATAGGAATAACATTTATCGGGTGTCGGGCAGGTGGGAGGGGGGAGGAGGGGATGGCTATATGCATACATAATGAGTGTGATGCACACCGTCTGGGGCATGGACACACTTGAAGCTCTGACTGGGGGAAGGGGGAAGGGCAATATACGTAACCTAAACATTTGTACCCCCATAATATGCTGAAATTTAAAAAAAAAATTTAAAAAATAAAATAAATAAAATAGCTAGATTTTTGAATGATCATGAGGAATGACTGAGATAAGACATGTGAGGCGCATAAAATAGAGCCCGGCACATAGTAAGGTCTCAGTAAGTGCCATCATCATCATCATCATCATCAACATCAACATCCTCAATTACTACTTTACTTCCAAATTATCCTCCAGATCTCTAATCAAACATTACTTGCTCCAGGAAATTTTTATGTCCCCCAAATTGGATTGAGTACCTCTATCATGCCCATTTATATCACTATGTGCCTTTTCCTCATAGCAGTAATTATGATCCATAATTAGGTATTCATCAAAGAAGCACAAAAGTAATGTATATGTCCTTGACTAAGACAAAAAAAATCCGTGAGGATTTGTTCAGCAAGCACATTCGTTATTGGTCACATTGTATCTGCAATTTCTAGAAGAGTATCTTGCACTTAGTGCTCAAAAGATATGCTCAATGAAGGGGTAAAGAGACAGCCCCTCTCCCTCTGACTGCATCACAATAATCATCACCCGTTTCCATGAATTTCCTTCCTGCTTATTATTTCAAAAGCTCTAAAGATAGACATTTGGAGAAACTTATGCATCAAGAAGCAACATGACTATAGGTCCCAATTCCCATAGTCACAGGTGGTCCAAGAACCAAGTTTGCATAGTTCCAGTTGCAGTGTGTCCTGGGTATTATGCAGAAAACCAGAAGAAGGTATCTGTTAAGGACTAAACTCTTGTCTACTCCCAAAAGTTTATCTGTTAAAGCCCCAGCTCTCAATGTGATGATGTTTGGGGGTAGAGCCTTTGGAGGTAATTAGATTTATATGAGGTTATGAGGGTAATGTTGGTGTGAAGGGATTAGTGCCCTTATAAGAAAAGACCAGAGACCTTGCTCCCTTTCTCCACCATGCGAGTTTACAATAGGAAGGCAGCCGTCTGCAAGCCAGGAATAGGGCCCTTATAACCTGACCATGACTTCCT
Source organism: Propithecus coquereli (assembly GCF_000956105.1). Taxonomy (NCBI): domain Eukaryota; kingdom Metazoa; phylum Chordata; class Mammalia; order Primates; family Indriidae; genus Propithecus; species Propithecus coquereli. The sequence goes on along the minus strand of NW_012140858.1, from coordinate 4,502,791 downwards.
GTGAGAAATGAATGTCTGCTGGTTAAGCCACCCAATCTATGATATTTCATTATAGCAACTTAAGCCGACTCATACCATCTGCTGTAGAGGACAGGAGTAGGGGTGGGGACACTTTGCTGCACTCATCAGTCCTTCAGTCTTATTTACATAGTTTTCTATACAATTGTCAAAGCCAATTGTTAAAGCATAGTTCTGACAGAGTGTGAAAAGAAAATGCTTTATGCTTTCCACACTATGTCTTCTTCCTAGACGCACAGAAAGACTATATTTTCCAGTGTCCTTTGTACTTGGATTGGGGTCACATGACTGAATTCTGGCCAATAGAATGCAGGCAGCAGTGATATATGCCTCTCCCATGCCTGGCCCATAGAATATTTCTTGTGCAATATTCCACACTGTCTTCCCTTCCATTAGCACCTCGGAGACTACAAGAGCTACCTGCCACTCATTATACTTTGCATAATTGAGAAATACATTTTTATTTTCTAAGTCCCTGATATTTCAGGTTTAATTTGTTACTGCTGCGTATACTAGTATTTTCCTGACTAATACAAAAAGGCAGAATGGAACATTGGAGAAAGAAAGAAAAATATCAAGAGCTTGAGGCCTGGCTTTGTCATCAACTTATGTGGTAATGGAAAATCATCTCCTCTCTAGCCTTGAATTTTCTCATCCATGTTACTCAAATGTGAATAGATCACCATGGATGGTCCCTGATTTTGCTCCATATCTACCTGGAAGCTAGACTCAATGCTTCATTATATCCCTCCCTCCCGTACATACACACAGGTCTGAAAGCAAAGGTAAATCACATTGTTCTCACCAAAGAATTTCTTCGGTGATAACGAAATGGATTATATCTAGGGTGACCATATGTCATGGTTTAGCTAGGACAGTTCCCATTTATAATTATAGTTCCAGTGTAATTCAGTGTGATTATTAATATTAGAGCCCCCTTTGCCTCTTAGGTATCCTGGTTTAAACAATAAATTATAGGGTTAAGCTAGTTATGGCACACACAACTCTTATCAGACATCTCTCTTCCCATACTATTGTTCTTCCTCCACCTTGAGGCTTCCATCATGTCCCACAAGTCTTTCCTGGCTTTACTGGATCCTCTGCACCCAGCCAGCTAGTTCACTGAGAAATTGCTCAGAGAAATACCCAACTCACAAGTCCCCATCATATTCCATTGCCTCAGACTAGCCACATGGCCCCACCCTCACTGCAAGGGAGAGAGATTATTATAGACTTCCTGGTGGCTTTGTGTGCTCGAGAACAAAACCCATATTGATGAGTATGAGTAAGGTTTTAACAAAACGCCTTTGCTTTCTCTCCAGGAAAATAACAATGGGTTAACCTTATAGCACTCCTCCCTGGAAGCTATCCCCTGATGAAGGTGGAATGGCATCGCCAATGAGCAAAATGACCCCTGATTGATAAATTGACTCTAGACTGAGCAAATTGAGAATGAACTATGAATACCTGCTGGGAAGGCATTGATTTAGGCTTCCCACAGTGCAGGACCTGGAAGCTGTTACAACAGATACCAGTTCCTATGGAGATTGGAGCTTTTAAAATAGAATGGGTCCTATACCCAACTCTGAAGTTTCATTACAACAACACCTGTGTTGGAGGTGGAGGAGCCTAGCCCATGGGCTGCCATGAAGACTCCCACTGAAAAGACACAGTCGAGGTTGCCCTCTTGGCCAGCTGTGCTTCCTCTGGCATATTCTTCTAAGTGAAATAGACCACTGTGGTCATGTAAGTTTGATGATCTCTCCTTGCTATTCAAAGTATGGACCTTCAAAAAGCAGCATCAACCTTCTCCCAGAACTTGGTAGAAATGCAGTCAGCCCCACCTCAGACCTATTGAATTAGAATCTCCATCTGAACAAGATCTCCAGGCAATTCTCATGCATAATTAGAGTTTGAAAGGCAATGGTATAGATGAACCAGGACCAGAACTAGTGGCTCTGTAGAATGGGCATAAGAGAGAACACTGTCCAATTTCTGACACTCTTAAAAAGCTCTTACCCATTGCCAGGTAGAATCAAAATTCGTGTATATATCATTCTTATTGTTTCTGGTTTTTACTTGTAATTCTTCAATCACAACATTACTGATGTTCTGTAGAAGGACTCTGTGAGAGAGATTAGGTCATTCTATTTTAATCTGCAATTAATTAATTAGCCCTCAGTCCCAATGCAGCATGGACAACAATTTCCCCCAGTATTTTACATGTATTAACATTTAGGCTTATTTCCTCACCCCAAAAATGCTTATCAAGCTCCATCACATCAAAGCAAGACCAAGAAAAAATAAAAGCAAAACCATGTGGCCTTGAAGGTGGGGGCTGTCCTAGTCCCATGAAGCCGAGGAGAACCGGACCAGTTTAGTTCAGCCAGGATCCTTCAACAGAGAGCAGGACTTCACGGAAGGAGGTTGGGGCCAAGAGAGATTTTCCCATTTTCACAGCCATGTCTGTGTTTCAGCTCTCTAAGGGCAAAGGAATCACCTTCTATGGTTTTGACAAATTGACACAATGAGCCCCTTGGACTGATACTTTATTCTCTCTCAGTTCCCTTCAAGGGTTTTCAGCCTGTCCAGCTACTTGTCAGCTGCACTAATATTTTGTGAAGTGAAGGACAGAATGGGCTACCCCAGAAAGCAACTTTACAGAGAAAGAAGAAAAGGGCACACAGGGCTGGGTCACCCTCTGTGGGCTGGTTTCAGAGAGAGAAATTTATTTGAATTTTTATATATTCCACATTCCCTAGAAAGAGGTAGTGAAAAGTAATGCGTGGTGTCCCAGATAAGGAGATACTATATTTTCCTATGTCTCATAGAAAACTACATGTTTAAAAAGAAAACAACAGTATAACATATATTCAGTATGATCCCCACCTATTAATTATTACTTGTGGTCTTCTTTATGAGTAAGGATTATGAATTGCTTCCAGTGTCTTCTGTATGAAAAGTAATACATAGTCATTATAAGCAATTTGGGATAAATAAACAATATATAACATGAAGACAAAAGAGAAAAATATGAAGGGTCTTCAAAAAGTTCATGGAAAATGCATATTATGAAAAAACTATGCATGGAGTTTAAAATTTTTTAGCACCAAAATCAACTTGTACTAACTTGTACTAACATGTCTGAGGCAGGTCTAATTTGAGGCACTAAGAAAGATAAGACATCAGTTTGAAAAGACCCCTATCAGAGCAACATGAATTCTGCTAAAATTAAATCAAGAATAAACATGAAATTTCTAGGCATGTTTGGGTGAAAGAATAGTGAAGTCAATGACGCTTTATGAAAAGTTTGTAGGGGGCAATGCCCCAAAGAAATCAGCAGTTTACAAATAGATAACTTGTTTTAAGGAAGGACAAAATGATGTTAAAGATGAAGCCCACAGCAGTAGACCATCCACATCAATTCGTGAAGAAAAAATTCATCTTGTTTGTGTGCTAGTTGAAGAGGACCCACAATTAACAACAGAAACAATAGCCAACATCATAGAAATCTCCACTGGTTCCACTTACGCAGTTATGACTGAAAAATTAAAGTTGAGCAAACTTTCCATTCAGTGGGTACCAAAACCATTACGCCCAGGTCAACTACAGAAAAAAGCCAAGCTTTCAATGGAAACTTTAAACAAATGGGATCAAGATCCTGAAGCGTTTTCTTGAGGGATTGTAACAGGAGAGGAAACCTGGCTTTACCAGTATGATACTGAAGACAAGCACAATCAAAGCTATGGCTACTGAGAGGTGGATGTGGTCCAGTCAAAGCAAAAGCAGATTGGTCAAGAGCAAAGGTCATGGTAACAGTTTTTTGAGATGCTCAAGTCACTTTGCATGTTGACCCTTTTGGAAGGGTCACTTTGGCCCTTTCGGAAGGGCCAAAGAATGGTAACATTTGCTTATTATGAGAGTGTTTGGAGAAAGTTAGCCAGTTAGCCAAAGCTTTAGCAGAAAAATGGCCAGAAACTTTCACCAGAGAGTGCTTCCCCATCATGACAATGCCCCTGCTCATTCCTCTCATCAAACAAGGGAAGTTTTGCAAGAATGTCTATGGAAAATCATTAGGCATCCACTTTTCAGTCTTGATTTGGCACCTTTTGACTTCCTTTTGTTTCCTAATCTTAAAAAGTTCTTTAAAGGGCACCCATTTTTATTCAGTTAATAATGCACAAAAGACTACATTGACAATGGTTAAATTCCCAGGACTCTCGATTCTTTAGAGATGGACTAAATGGCTGGTATCATTGCCTACAGAAGTGCTTTGAACTTGATGGAGCTTATGCTGAGAAATGAAACATATATTTTTATTTTTAACTTTTAATTCCATTTTTCCTCAGACTTTTTGAAGTCTCCTCATATGCTTGATAAAATTTGTATCTGGGGAGTCAGCAGGAGGGAATATAAGAATGACGGAGGGAACAAAAACAATGAGAAAAGAAAGAGCAACAGAGCCTGGGAGTGCAGAAGGGAGAAAGGAAAAGGGGAAAAGGTGATTTGGGCAAGAGAGAGGAGGGAAGTTTTGTTGTCCAGATATGTAGCCCACTGGTTTATTTGGCTAGCTTGGAGTCTAACACCTCAAATCATAAAAGAAAGACTCAGATCCTTTCAACAAATGTAAATCAAGTGTCCACTATGTACCAGCAGGTGTCCTAAGGTGTTTTAAACACACGATGTCCATATTTTAAACACTCTAAAAGTGAAAATGATTGTTGTCATATCACCAGTGAAAACAACTGAGACTTGGGGTGATTTAGTAAACCTCCCCAAAGGTTACCAGCCCTTACTTTACTGCAGGTGTTCAACAAGTGTTTGTTTCAGAGTAGAAAGAAGAGGTAGGGAATTTGAAGTCAGGTCTGCCTTTGCTGGACACCTCTTTGAATTATACTTCAAATATCCACAATCTTCTATAGCTTCATTGAGGATGAATTTCCCAGAGACGTGTTCCGTTGAAGTTTTCTCCATTGTCAACAGTTTTTTTTCCCAGATTGGTTGTTCCTTCTCTGGCCCCTCCTCCCATGAGCATCAAGCAGTCACCACACCTGGGCATTCTCAGCTTGCCAATCCACCCTTTCTTTGCACAGCTGAAAGTTTGGTGTCAAGAAGGCAAAATTAGGTCGGGACTTTTTTGTTCTTTTTCCCAGTAAAAATGATCACTATGAAAAATGAATTGGTGCATTCTGTTATGATTCACCTGTTTGTTTCTCCTTTGGTTGTCGCCTTGCAACTGAAAATGTGTGCCATTGCACAGCCAGTGTTCCTGTCCAGCCTGAAACCATTTACTCAGTTGCCCTAATCACACAGGGACAGATTGATTTTTACTTCAAAGCTGACATTGCCAAGCTTCATATTTCAGAGAAATTGAAAAAAAAAAAAGTTAGCCCACTTTAAAGAAAAAGCTCACTTCCTGATTTTGCTAACATCAGGAAACAATGCTTCAGGACATCTTTCGGTGCCTGCCTTTACCCCCAGTAAACTCCATAAATCTAGCACAACCAAAGGCCAGAGGCTTGATTCTGTATGTTGAAAGTTTAATTGGGTAACTCAGAAATGAGTCATTCTTCATTTCAAAAAAATCTCAGATCCTACTGGAGGCCATTATCTTCAGTGAAATAACTCAGAAACAGAAGGTCAAATACCACACGTTCTCACTTGAAAGTGGGGGCTAAATAGTGAGTACACACAGTCACGGGGGGCGGAATAATAGACACCAGAGACTCACAAGAGCAGAAGGGTGGGAGGGGGGAGTGGGATGAGAAATTATCTAATGGGTTCTATGTACACTAATTGGGTAAGGGTTACACAAAAAGCCCAGACTTCACCATTATGAAGTATATTCATGTAACAAATCTAACAAATCTGCACATGAACCCCATAAATCTATACAAATCAAAAAAATTTTAAAAATCTCATATCATGAACTTCTGAAATGTGCTCAGTGCTCTCTCTCTCTCTCTCTCTCTCTCTCTCTCTCTGTGTCTCTGTCTTTCCCCTCCTCCCTCCCTCCTTCCCCTTTTCTTAAATAACATTTGTACATCCAAATTTTTTTGCACACCAATTATGTTCAAGACACCATTCCAAGAAGGCACCAATTCCCTTATACATCTATGTGCTACAGTTTCTGTCCGCTTCTGTTCTGAGGACATGCAAGTGTACATACCCTTAGAGCAATAACTGGAGTAGGGAGAGACAGGAATTTGGAGGATAAAAGGCAGCAAGAGGAAACCAGAGGGGAAGTCAGGCCTGGGATCTCTTGTCTGGTACAGTGTCATGTTTGGACCTCATTATAAAATGCAAAAGAAAAAAAAGGTTTTAAAACAAATAGTGTTTTCCCCAATATTATGAATTTTTTTTCCTTTTATTTCAGCATATTATGGGGGTACAGATGTTTAGGTTACGTATGTTGCCCCCCCAAGTCCGAGTTTCAAATATTTCCATCCTTCAGGTTATGAATTTTAAATTACTAGTTAAATATACAGCTTAAACATTTGTTGGGAGCCTCCTAGGCATGGACACATTCAAGCCACATGTTATATTCTCAAGGTGCTTACAGCGTATTTGGGGAGAGTCCTATGTAGCCACCTGGAATACAGGTAATATAATCACATAGTGGTTCCAGCAACTTGCTCTGGAGTCAGGCAGGCCTGTGCCAGAACGACAGCTCCATCACTTAATAGCAGCAAGAACTTAGAAAAGCCATTTTACAACTCTAAGCCTCAGTTTCCTTATCTGCCAAATGAGAATAATAGCACTAACGGGATTGTTGTAAAATTAAGTGAAATTATAAATGTCATGTGGTTGGTACATAACATGAGCTCGCTAAATGCAGGCAAGTGTTGCGACTATAAAATAATTATTATTACTCTCATTATCTACTGTCGATAGAAGCATGTTATGAAACACTAGAGAGGAAAGAGGGATGTATTTCTTACTGGAAGTTGGGGGAGGGAGCATACAGAAGAGACAATATTTAAACAACTTTTTCAAAAATGTGTTGAACTGCAAAAACAAAAGATGTTAGGGCATTCGATGTTGCGGTGAGGATGTCACTTGCACAAAAGCGGAGTCAGGGAAGGGACTGGTAGGTACAGGGATCAGAATGAAGCAGTGCACTTAGAGTAGAGATAGGAATTTAGTGGGCTAAGCAGCTGAAAATAAAGTTTAAGGAAAGCCAGAGAGACCTTGCAAAGAAACATGGCCAGGATTCCACAGGCAAGGGGAGGTGTCAGAAGATTTTAAACTAGAAGAAGAAGGGTTAGTGAAATGACCTAGTGAGAGTCTGGGATAGATTCTTACTCATCAAACTAGTGCAGAGGTCAAAAAATTCACCTCAAGGAATCCCCTAGAGAATGACAGAACAAACAGCTGGAGTTTCCCAACTGTGTACACATAACACTCTGAATTGTTTATTATTAATATCAGTCACATTATATAATAATTATTTATTTAACTGGCCACCTTACCCACCCAACTATAAGCTTCATGAAAGCAGGGATGACGTTTGTCTTGTTCATTGTTGTATTGACAGTGCCTAGCATGCACTAAGTTCTCAAACACCCAGTGGATGATGTTTCTCCCTGGATCTATTATTTGTAGATATGTAAGGACCATTCCTTAGCTTTGCCAAACAAGTGAAGAATCATTTCTCTTCTTTGAATGACAATGGATTATTGAAGACCATGTAACTATCAGAGTTTTCTAGTCGGGCAACTGTACTGGACAGACGTCTTCTGTCCCACCTTCCTTTCAGCTCCCATGCCCTCTCCAGCAGTCAATTTTTGTCATGTACCAACCTGAACATATAGCTCCTCTACAATTGGTGAATCCCAGAAAGAATCATCTCACATGAAAGCATGAGTTAGTAACGTAGACATCAGTGAAGATTTTATAGAGGTGTTAGGAAATATATTTCTGTTCTTTTTCCCAAAACCCTTTTGGTTATCCTGCCTTGGGTTTATTTTAAAACTCTAAACTAAGGGTCACAAACTTTTTCTGTAAAGGGCTAAATAGTGAGTATTTTAGACTTTGTGGGTTATGAGGTCTCTGTTGCAACTGCTCAACTCTGCTGTTGTAGTGGAAATGCAGCCATCAACGATGCATAAACAAATGGACATGACTGTTTCAATAAAACTTTATTTACAAAAGTAGGTGGCTATTACATTTGGCCTGTGGCCCATAGTTTTCTGACCCTTCTCTAAACCTTCCCTGCACTGTGCCTGTCCTTACTGGGTTCTCTCAGTGAAGAGTCACTGTGGCTCAGCTCTAATGTCCAATCTCTTCAAGTTAGCCCCAGCAAGACAAAGGGCTCTCCAGTTAATGAGACAGGACCTTTCCTCCTCAAAAGACAATTTAGTTGCCTATTTTATTGCATAAACATACCCCAGGGGAGTCTGGCCTCCTCTTATATATCCCAAAGGTTTTTAAAAAATATTTCTTTCTACCACATACAATGATCACCACAAGAGAACCTTAGCTGAATAAAATTATCTCCACTTTATTACAAACATAAATCCATCTGCATAAGCAATAGTATTTTTACAGCCCCCACCCCACCCTAGCCCCCATCCCACTTCAATAGAAAAATTGTCCGCCATGAAAATTAGGAATGAGGGGGAGGGGCCACACAGCAGGAGGGGAAGGAGGTGAGCGGGCAGGTGAGGGAGTGAAGTTTCATCTGTATTTTCAGCAGCTCCCCGTCGCTGGCATCACTGCCTGAGCTCTGCCTCCCCCATTCCCCCACGCCCCAGTCTGTGGAAAAATTGTCTTCTGTGAAATCAGTCCCTGGTGCCAAAAAGGTTGGGGACCGCTGATTTAAGGGAGAGAAAAACTAGTGTTTATACCAACATCACCCAGCTACGTGAGCCTGAACAATCGCTTTCTTATGCCTCAGTCACAACGGAGGGAGTACCTCACCTGCCCACAGGCCAGAGTCTGGACCGGATGATCCCTTGGATGTCCTTTCTGGAAGTTAGACAGGTTATTTCCCTAAACCACTGTTTCTCAAATGGTTTCAGGCATCTGAATTCCCCAAGGTGCTTGTTAGATCACTGGACTCCAGACTGAGTTTCTAATTCAGTAGGTCTAAGGAGGTCTTGAAGTTTCCCCAAGCTCCCACGTGCCACAGATCCTGGTGCTACTGGTCGAAGGGCCGTACCTGAGAACCTCTGGTCCATATGATTAGAGCTCTATCTCACAGCCCCTATATGGGAAAGCAGTGGGTGGGGGGCTACACAGGCTCCTCTTCATTTTTTTTCAAAATGGGGTTCCCTCTTGAAAGGATGAGAGATTAGTTCTGTTTGCCCACTGAGTCTCAGATGCTACAGCCACACCTCGGCAACTAATTACAGGCCGAAAGGAAGCTGGTGGTCATTCTCATGAGGCCATTCTCTGAAGAAGGATGGGGAAATGGAGGACAGCTAAGAAGTGAAACCCAAAAATGCCATCACACAGTTCCTTTGTATAAGCGAACCTTCTAGAACTTTCACTTTTCATATATACAAAGTCAACACAAGCATCCATTGAGGGTTGACCATTCATAGGTCCGGCACCAAGTAATGCAAGGTGGAATGCAAGAAGACCAGGAGAAGAGAAGTTTTCTGAAAGAAGATAGACAAATGGCCAACAAGCATATGAAAAAATTCTCAACATCACCAATCATTAGGGAAATGCAAATTAAAACTACAATGAGATACCACCTTACCCCTATCAGAATGGCCATTATTAAAAAGTCAAAAAACAATAGATGCTGGCATGGACTCAGAGAGAAACAGATACTTATACACTGTTGGTGGGACTGAAAATTAGTACAACCTCTATGGAAAACAGTATGAAGATTCCCCAAAGAAATAAATGTAGACTTACCATTCGATCCAGCAATCCCACTGCTGGGTATCTACCCAAAGGAAGTTTTTTTATCAAAAAGACACCTGCACTCAAATGTTTATTGCAGCACAATTCACAATTGCAAAGATGTGGAATCAGCCTAAGTGCCCATCAATTCATGAGTGGATAAAGAAAATGTGGTGTGTGTGTGTGTATATATATACACACCATGGAGTACTGCTCAGCCATAAAAAGGAATGAAATAATGTCATTTGCAGCAACTTGGGTGGAACTAGAGACCATTATCCTAAATGAAGTATCTCAGGAATGGAAAACCAAACACCATATGTTCTCACTAATAAGTGGGAGCTACTACATGGGTACACAGGCACAAAGCGATATAAAGGACATAAGAAATTAAGAAGGGGGGAGAGTGGGTTAGGTTTAAAAACATGCCTATTGGGTACAATGAACACTCTTCTGGAGACGGGTATACTGAAATCCCCAACTTAAGCATTATACAAGGTATCCATGTAACAAAAACACTTGTACCCCCTTAATTAATATTTTGAAATAAAAGAAAGAACATTGGGAGAGTGCAGACTTCCCTTGGGGACTGCAATCTCATGAAGAAGGCAAAATTCACATGTGTCCACACGCCTGACCATCATACATCAAGACAAACAGACACTTAGATAACGAGGTCATGTGGTGTGGAGAGAGAGACTTCCGGAGAGAGGATGTTGGTGGACTTGAGAGACCTGGGTTCCTGGAGGAGGTGAGGGGGGCTGGCAGGGGCTCGGAGGGACAGGAAGGATGCGAGCGGTGGAAAGACGAGGGAACACGAAAGGAAGCCTGGATGTGCCTGGAATATTAGCAGAGAGGATTGGAAGAATGAGCGGGGGACTCTCAAAGCCTGTCCCATCCCTCCTCGTGTATCCTTCCTCACGCCATTCTCATTTCTGTGTCTCAGTTTCCTCATTTTGAGACATGAGGGATTTGGGCTAAATCACAACTTCTCTATTTCGTTCCTCTTGGAGAGATCCCAGGCCGGAAAAGGGTGAATGAGCAGGCTCAGCCCTTCTCTCCGTCCCGCCTGTGCTTCAGTCAGAGCAACTCCGCTTTCTTACATTTGTATACTCCCTGTACAGTTCTGCTTCCAGAGAGAATTTGAAAATGACTCAATAGGAAACTCCATAAAGGATCCTTCCACGTGCAAATTGAGTAAAAGAGAGAAAGGAGCCCATTAGCCCAGGGGATGGACTCCCTGGTTGGCCAGGCTCGATTCTGGGACATCTGGAAAGCACAGACAGCCTTAGAACGATGAGGGTGGGAAATAGGGAGCCCTTGACGGCTTGTGAGCGGAGGAGTGCCATAGCAAAAGAAGCAAAATTGGGCCCACAAACTACTGTACTAGAAAATGATCTGAAAATCTCAACTGCTTAGAAAGTTCTGAGTAAAAACAAAGGGTGATTTTCCCCCTTGTCAGCCATCCCTCCTAGGACATTACACTGTATGCAAAACGGGTAACTGTAAGACAAACATTTTTTTCCACTGCCCTTCTCGGCCCCACAGGCCTTCAGGAAGACCTGAATTTCAACAAAGCCTTTTTATTTTTCAACACCCACAGCTTCCATTCAACAATCAGAAGTTTTCCACTTTGATCAAAGAGGCTGAACAAGAGGGCCGAGAGAGCAGGCTGTTCTCAGCAGCTCTGGGCAGGTCGCAGGCCCCTGCTACCCACTCGCCATCCCTGCCCACCGGAGGACACACAGCCTTCTTCCCAGCTTAGCCAGGTCCATGCTCCAGAAAACACTGGCTTGCCTCGTTCCGCTTCTATTACCAGACCAAGTGAATGTGTACACACACCTATTCCAACACCACACTCAGCTAACTTGGGATCAAGGCGCGCCTCAGCTTCCCTGACTGCAAAATGGGTGTATTGCCTGCCACTCTGTTTAGCCCAAGAAACAATACATCTTTCAATGCCTTTTCTGTCTCCAGAATCTATGCTTTTATGATTCCCAGGGAAGGGATATGCAGATCAACTCCTGAAGTCTGACCTAACTCAAGCAATCTCAGATGTTGGGATCTATGCACGGATATAGATGGTAATAATCCAAGCTTGGCTTTGGACATTTCCTTAGGGGGTTTGGGTTCTCCGCTGGCTCTCAGTGATGCACTGCAGCCAAAACAGTGAGCAGAAAGGGAAGGGGGTGCTATGAAGAATGGGACTTCCAGGGTGATGCTACATGGAGCCTTCAAAGAGCCACATCTGGAGGCAGCAGCTATGCCATGATTAACATTTTAAATGGTGTTTTGAGGCAGAGATCATTAGGAACCACAGATGTGACCCAGCTCTGTCCCCCAGAGAATCTATCCGTGTTAGCTGTCTAAATTCCAGACTTAGAATTTAGGGCGACCCCTCGGAATGTTTCACAGGAATTGTCCAACACCACCTGCCAAATCTATTTCCATCTATGAAGTCCTCTTCTGTCATCTCATTAGATCCTCCCCGTGACTGTAACACAGGTGGGGACCAGGGAAAGGACTTGTACAAGGACCAAAGGCTAAGGAGGGGAAGGGCTGAGACCAGACCTCAGGTTTTCAGCCTTCGAGTGCAGTGAAGATTGACTGACTTAGGATAAGCTTCAAGACAGGCAGGTTTGGATATGCACCCACGTTCTTTCCGTGATCAATGTTTGCAATTTTGGTTGAGACAGTTTTCATCCTCTCAGAGCTTCAATTTTCCCACATGCAAAAAAGAAATATTACCTGCCTCCGAGGATGGAGATGAAAGTGGGGAGACGCCACATGTAAGCTCCTAGCGCTGTGTCTGAGACAGTAGGGGTTCAATTCCATTAGTCACATGCACACACAACACACACTCCGCACACATACGCCACACAGAACACACAAGCCACACCACACACACGCACCACCTGGTACACCACACGGAACACACCCGTCCCACATTCCGCGCCGCACTGCCTCCCTCCCCCCAGCCTCACCACCAATTCCTTCCTCTTTTTGAGTTTTATGGCTGGCCCAGGTTCGTTTGCAAATTAACAGATCCGGAAACCTTCTGTGGGAGTTCTCGTGCAAATGATCCATGCTTCCAGATTCCTGCTCTCTCACAGTATCTGCCCCCCAAATTTCATACTGCCATGACCTTGTCCCCCCTTTGGATAAATCTTCCCATTGTGGGCTCTTCCTTTCCAAATACCCGGCGGCATTTCCCGTTTTCAGCGGGAGGCAATATTATCAAACTGAACCCTTTGAAGTTATTCTGCTGCAGTGTGAGGGATCCGGACCCCTGAGGCCCAGCAAAGACACAGCCTCTGAGGTCTTCTGAGCCCAGGCCTCGTGGAAAGAATGTGCAGCTTCTCGAGCATGAAGGCATTTGTGGCCAAGCCTAAAGGAAGCAGAAGCTGCTTTGTACGCGCACACACACACACACACACACACACACACACACACACACAGTAGAGGAACCGTCATTTTCCTACGTGCCCTCTGACATCAGCCACCTTCTCTGTAGTGACAGTTTCTCTGCACTCAAATTAATCCCTGGCAATGAAAAATGAACCTCTCCCCCACCCGTGCTGCCGCCTGTTGCCTCACGCCCCCAGAGCGGAGTTTCTCCACGAGGCCGTCGGTGAAGGTTTTTTTCCAAGTCACATGATCCAGGATGCAGGGGGAGAATCCTTCTTGGAACCGAGATGAGCCCAGAACCGAATCAGATGAGGAGAGATAAGGTGTGATGTGGGGAAGACTATATAAAGAATGGACCCTGGGCCGCGGCAAGCACTCAGCCAAGGGGCCCCTCCTCGGGACGCAGCCATGCACGTGCCGGCGGGCTCCGTGGCCAGCCACCTGGGGACCACGAACCGCCGCTACTTCTATTTCACCACAGCCATGCTGGCTCTGTGTCTCGTCTTCACTGTGGCCACCATTATGGTGCTGATAGTTCAGAGGATGGTAAGTGGACTCCTCTTCCTCCCTTTTCCTTTCTGATTTACATTCTGTTTTCCCCAGACATCAAGCCCTGGGAGCAAACTGATAAGTTAGTTGAGAAGTTAGTCGAGAGCAAAAAATTAAAAGTAAATAAAATTGTGTGTATATATATGTACACACGTGGTGGAGAAAGGAAGAGAGAAAACAGGAATTTAACTCTCTGAAATGATTTGGCTTGTTGAGAGAAACATTGTTGGGCCAGCATCTCAAAACCTTCCAGATCTGCCTGAATCAAAAGCGTGGAGAGGAGCTAGTGGCCTTGAGAAATTAAGATTTAAATCTTGCTAAGCCAGAGACCTATATCAAGGAAGGAAGCAATGAAAAAACCTGATAACACGTTTGCACAACTTATCATGTCTTCAAGGCCTTCAGACTAGATTCTGAGGTTCTATAGTCTCAGTCAAAGTGCTCCTGAGGTTTCTGAGATCTCAGTCACCGCCAAGAGTTCTGTTTTATTTTGTTTCTTTAAAAGAAAAGGTCTAGAAGGAAAGAAGGCAAGAGAGAAGCCCAAGGCTCCTTAAGAGCTTTGGCCATTTCAGTGTTAAAGCCCACAAGACAAACTGAAAGCTTTGAAGAACTTAGGGTACCACAAGAAACAGAGCACAGAAGCAGAAAATAGAAATGTTTTTAACACCTGTTCCCTCCGAGACACCTCAGAATACTAAGCAATTGTGGGGTACACACTGTACGGGGTGAAACTGTCTCAGGAGATTTATTTTGTTTGAAGTAAATGGTGAGATTTGTTTCTGAAAACAGAAGAAAAGATGAAGGAGGAAGCTTCTCCATATTTTAGGAAATTGGTGTTTACAGAGAATCCACCAGTATGTATTATGTAGAAAATACTATAGTAATAGCCTATATTGCTCATGAAATTTTTTGAGGCAGTGAAGTTTTTGGTAATTTTGGTAATTTAAGAAATGTACCCCCCCTCCCTAACACACCCTACCAAAGTGAGAACATTTCTACTTTTTACTCCACAGCTCCCATTTCTGGAGGTATTAGAATCCTGCAGAATTTGTTCTGGTTTGCTTGCAGTTGTCTTAGGCCCAATACTCCATAGCTTGTCAATTGCTAAAAAGAACTAGGCTCTGAAAGGCCTATTTCTCAAGTGTCTTCAAGCTTTGACATTTAAATGCAGCATTGAAGCTCACATTTCCATAACAGTGAGAAAAGGGAATTACAGACATTTGATTTAGATAGTGGAATTTGTAAAATTCATAATTTAACAAGCTCATTTACACCTACTAATAATATTACTCTTGAAAACATTCTAGGGTACCTTTTCTTCTATAGAGGCTCTACAGTTTCTGTAATTCTAATTTGTAGTCAACCAGGGATGTGTCATTTTATAGCAATGGCCAAAGAAAAGAAATCGAAGTAGCCTTTAAGAAGTGCTTTAGTTAAAGGATGTAGCTAGAACTGCTAAGAAAGAGAGAGAAAGATCTAGATGGTGAGAGGAGGGGTGATGATGGTGGTATTCAGAGAGAGTTCCAGAATAGTCCTCAACCAAATCCAACTTTTAGTGGAATTGATTTGAAGGAAAAGAGTGAATCTTTCTGCTTTGTTTTTGTAAATGTGGAAAATGAGGAAGAGAGAGAGGGAACAGGGCTTGAACTAAGTCACCCTGAGAAAGTGGTACAGCCTAGACTGATTGATTACAGTCAATTTGTAAAGCTGAGAACAGCTTTTCCTTTTCCCAACACAGACAACCACAGAAGCACAAAGAAACTTTGTTCCCACTCTTCTCTTGGGAGCTTTACCTTCTTACGCATCCATTTCCTTGATTTACCCATTATGCTCGGATATGAAAAGATTCCCTTCACAGTCTGAATGTCTGGTTTGGTGTGCTGTGATTTCTTAGCCTGAAAAATATCACTTACTTGCTTAAAACTAAGGCCTGTAATATTAATGGCAGTTGTGATACATTAAGTGTCAAATGCTTTGCACATATCATTTCCAATAAATTGCTCAGACATTTGCTGTTATAAGACCTAAGAAGAAAATGTTATCCCCTTGAACTTGAGTTATCAGGAAAGGCTTCCTAGAGGAAGAGAGAATGTAGACTGATTTTAAAACAGGAAGAACTAAGACAAGTGAAGAGATTCAACGGGGCTCTGGGAAAGAAACCAGTGGGAGAAAGCCAAGGAGCTTAGACTCACACGCCCATTATTAAAAGTGGAATGAGTTGGTGGCTATATTGCACTCTTTGTGTGTGATGGGAGCAGGAAGGAGAACAATAAGAATAGTTTTACTGGCATGAGCAGTCACACAGTTCTAGATCAAAAGACACATGTATAGAAAAAATTGAAAACACCAAGGTCATAATATATAAAAAGTGATGGAAGGGCTACCATGACAAAAAGGGTTACCACGAGATCATAAGTTAAGGAGAGAGGGCGTTTCCCCAGGCAGGCTTAAGGAAAACTTCCCTGGAGATTGGAATTTCAGGTTGGCTTGAAAAACATGAACAATTTCAAACAGGCAGGGAAGGAAGAGCAGGGGAGAGGCACTCCTGGCCGATGGGAGAGCGTGAACAGAAAGATGGAGAGGAGAAGATACAGGGCATGCAGGAAAATCAATAAAGATTGCCTTGAGGTTTGACTTGAAGATCAAATAACTCCAAGGTCAGACTCCTTGGGAGAGACAAAAAAGGAACTTAGGCTTCAATCTCTAATATTTATTGAATATTTACTGGGTAGGGAACATTGTTCTAAGCACCGGATATATAGCCTTGAACAAAACCGGCAAAATCCCTGCCCTTGTGTTCTTATGGATCTTACTTTGTAGTGACATCTTTAAAGTCTCTGTGGGTGGTTGTGTTTGGTTTTATTTACATTTAAACCAGCGTATCTATCATAAAATATTATATTTACGTGGTTTAAGAAAAGTAAATCATGTACTTTACTTGGTTTACAAATCAGAAGAAAGAAAAGAAAGTAAAATCCTTTGACATCCTCTCCATCCAACCACCAATCCCTCTTTGCTGAGATAACCACCATTAACAGATTCTCATGTGTCCTTCCAAAAATCTGTGCATGTGCAAATGCATAGTACACACATGGCATTACAATAAACCCATAAATTTGCATCTTGCTTTATTCACTTGAATAAGTGTGCACTGTATATCTTAGAGACCCTTCCATCTCAATACACAGAATTCCATTTCATTCTTTTGAAGAGTCGCATACTATTCTATTGTAGAAATGCTTCATAATTTAATTTACCCATGCCTAGTGAGAGACACTAATATTTTTCTCTAGAATTTTTTGTCTTCTGTGAATGTATCTGTGCGATAAATTTTTAGTGGTGGAAATAGAATGCTCATTTTCACTTCAATAAATGTTGTCAATCAGCCTCCAAAGAGATGGCACCAGTATACTTTTGACAAAGTAAACGTCCTACCAACAAAGAGACACCTCTTTACATCAATGTGGAAAGAAAAAAATGATTTATTTCCTTTTGTGTTGAGGAGGCACAAGAGTATATGCCTATAGGTAGCCTGTAAGAGACTACAAAGTCAGGATGAAATTGCACGTAATTTATATAGCAAAGCAAAAGAAAAAAACAACAAAATTGCTCTTATCTTCTCCAGAGACAAAGGAATACATAATGAGATAGACTCTTAGGTTAACACCAGAGGTAGGTGTTTACATTTCAGGGGGTGGTCTGAGGTCCTCAAACTCAGAGGCATCAGTGTTTTGTAAACTAAGAGACTGGACTTGTCTAGCCCCAGGAGAGAATATAAATAGTTGCATGCCAAAAAGTTAAATCAAGGGCTAAGGGTTATGAGGTTTCCAAGTAGACCATTTCTAGAAAGAAAGAGAAAGCAAGTTCCTCTTTTCCCTTTATAAGCAAATTCTTTTATAAAACAAAATGTATCCCTGTAGTACCACTCTATACACCAACAGGGGAGCTGAGCGCCTCTTTAACAGTGGTGATTGTTGGTGGTGGTGGAGCTTTTTTTTGGTTTGTTTTTAAGTTCAGATTCAATATAAGAGTGGGTGGAAATGCCCTGTGACACTTCCCTCTATCTGACATTCATTCCATTTATCAATCCAAAAAATCCACTGAAAGTATTCCCAGGAGCAAGCCCTGTGCTGGCAGTGAGGGTAAGAAAGTCTTCTGGAAACTCTGCTAAATGGAGGACATGAAGTCCAGCCCAAATACCAAGTGCTTGATTCCCGGGCAGAATGGCACAAAATGCCACATACTGAGGAGAGGTAAACTCTGCTTAGGATAAGGAGGGGCTCGCAGAAGAGCTAGAACCAAAGCCAGGTCTCCAAGAATTAGAAGAATCGTGTTCTATGCCCAAACCTTTGTTTGGAATATTTTCAAACCTACAGAATGGCGAACAGCCATATAACCTTTCACCTAGATTGGCGCGTCAGCAATTTGCTGTATTTGTGCTCTCTCTCTATGTAAATGCGGGAAAGTGAGTTGTAGACAGCATAACTTCTCACCCACATGTACTTCAGTATCCATCTCTTACTATGCCACTATCATAGCCAAGAGAGTTCATGTTAATTCAGTAATATGATCTAATAATAATATATGGTCCATGTTTTAATTTCTCCACCTGTCCAAAAATGTCTTCTATAGCCGTTGTGTTTTGTTTGGTGTGATTCAATGTAGGATCCTTACGTCTGTTTTAATCTAGAATGTTGCTATTTAAAGGGTGGTCCTGGGCCCTTGTTAGAAATGCAGAATCTTAAGCCCCTTCCCAGACCTACTTAATCAAAATCTGCATTTTAACAAGCTCCAACTCCCGCCCAATTCATATGCATATTAAATTTTGAAAAGCACTGATCTGACAATCTCCCTGCCCTTTGTTGTTTGTTTTGCATTACTGACTGTTTTGAAGGGTCCAGGCCAATTCTGTTTAGAGTTGTTCATGTTCTGGATTTGTCTTAGCGTTTACTCATGATTATATTCAGAGGAAACATTTTTGGTAAGAAGAGTACATAGGTAATGCCATGTAGTTCTTATTGTAGCACAGATAGAGGCAGATTGAACCATTTTTGGTAATTATACATTCAATCACTTGATTAAGGTGGTGACCACTCGCTATTTCGTTTGTGAAACATTTTTTCTTTCTTATTAGTAAGTAATATAGGAGGTAATACTTTGAAGACCTAAATATCCTTCACTCAGTGGTTTTGGCATTTCTTGATGATCCTTTGAAGGCAATGAGGCAAGAAGGGTGATTGCCTAATTCTAACATTCCTTCTTCATTTATTAGCTGACATCCTTCTGTAGAGAAAAGCTTGCCATTGGAAGGATGGTGGCAGGTGGAGGCAGGGCAGGATGCTCTAGGTGAGAAAAGAGTGAGCAGAAGCACAGCTCAGAGAAGGCAAGCCCAGGTATGAGGAGAGGAGTAATAGGACCAGAAGGCAAGTCAGTCCGGACTGTACAGAGGGGCAGGAAGTAGGAGTAGGTGGCAAAAGGCATTGACAGAAGAGGCTAAGAGGACAGACACCACTCCTATCTTGAAACCAGGAAGATTTACTAAACCTACATCTGAGCCCAAATCCACACTCTGCCTCCTGTAGCCTTCTCTCAAGACCTCATGTGTTCTGATTGACTATTGATTAATGTCTTTAAGCCCTTGCTACTCAAGGTGTAGTCCATGGCCCAGCAACATTGGCATCACCTGGAAGCTCATTAGAAATGCAAAACTTAAGGACCTATCCCAGACCTATTGAATCAGAATCTGCATTTTAGTAATAACCTCAGGTGATGCTAAATCCTTTCAAGTGGGAGAAGCACTGCTTTAAGCCACTCTGGTCCAATTCCTACTTTTGTAGAGCATGCCAAACCAGGTACTCCCAATAAAAAATAGTCTTTCCCCTGGGGACTTTCCATGACTTTTATTCACTTTTCCACTGAGTTTCAGGAGAATTTGCTGCTCAGCTAGATCCTTCCCTGATCTAGACAAGCAATATAGCAGGGCATTGAAGACATTGCCTTCAAAGTCAACTCACCTGAGCGTGAATCCATTCTACGCTATTCACTGCCAGTGGGACCTTCTATAATCATTATCACATTATGTAATCACTTCTCTAAATTTTAGTCAAACCCCAACTCTTGGAGCCAAGGTAAAGGCCAAATAAAATCACACATGTCAAGCATTTAGCCTCAGGAGTAACCCTCATTAAGTGTTTGACCATGTTAGCTTTAAAATAAGGGGAATTCCTAGCAAAGGTCTCCATGGAATATGAGCCAGAGCCCACCTTACAAGGACCATGAGAGGCCAGCAAGGAAAGAAACGTGCAATTCCCCCTGGCATCCTCTAAACATTAGTTGCTTTTGATCACTTTCAGCCAGAGAGGGCATTTTGTGTCGACAGCAAATTTGGGAGCTGATGCACCTGCACAGTATTGTTCTGTGAAAAGAAATGGGCCCTTCAAGGTACTGAGGCAAATTAAGCACATCATTAAGAGCAAGGCAGTGCCCCAAATAGGGACCATTTTCAAGTACCAGTGAACACTTTATATTCAATATCGTATTATGTCTGCAACAACTCAGTGGAAAGCTGTATTATTAGCCCTCTAATCACAGTGATTAAAGGAGGGGAGAAAACAGTCCTAGGCAGGGAAGATGATTGGGATGGAGGCCATTTCACCTGGGGACAAACAGGTTAAACATGACAGCTCCTCCTTCCATACATGGAAATAGCTTTATTATTGTTGGGGATACTGTCAGATATCCACAGAGGCTGCAGGGGGGGAAAGAAAGAGGAAGTATGCTTAAGGAAGTATAAATGGTTGGTAACCACAGAGAGGAAGTTTCCTGAACTACTCAATGGAGCTGAGAATGACAACTTAGGAGGGTCCATCTGTTTGTGTCTGTGTCCAGACTAGGCACTACCTTACCCAGAGCCAAGTCACTGAGCAAGATGGTTCACACTTCCCCAGCCAAGATTTGGGGGAGAATTCTAGGACCGGAGAGACACCTTGCCACAAAGGAGTTGATGGGCAACACTGAACATAGTACTTGGGGCATAAACAGTCTTCAGCAAATTTTAACAGTCCTCATGTCTTTAAACCCTGCTTCTCTATTTCCAAATGCAAGGACTGCTTAAGGGAGGAGGGAGGAGGGAGGAGGGAGGAATGAGCTTTTCTATCCTTGGTTTCTGAAGACAGCATCTCTACTCATGCAGTGAAAAGCACACAGGAGAATTTCAGTCCAGGATCTGCCACTGACTCACAAGGGCCTCGGTTTCCTCCTCTACAGAATGAGCTTGATGGACTGAAAGATGTCTACGTGTCCCCTCTAACGTTGATCCTCTAATCTTGACTACTGTGGGTAGCTAAGGGAATCTATAGAGACCTCATCGCAAGAGCTCTTCAAACTGGGAATAGTCACTCTTCTGTCTTGGATGCCCTAGGCCCTGGATGAAGCTTTAAGCAACAGGATTCTTTTCTGTATTGAGATGCTTTGCTTTCGACATGCCCTGTCTGAAGTTAGGAAACCAAAAAAGCACTCAAACGACAGAGGAGAGGCTTCCCTGACCCCCATGAAAATTAAGTCCTCCTCCCTGAGACGACCTCTTACATCCTTGTTACTCAAAGTGTGTTCTGTGGTCCAGGAGCGTTGGCATCACCTGGGAGCTTGTCAGAAACACAGAGTGTCAAGCGCTACCCAAACCTGCTGAATCAGCACTGGCAGTTTAACAAGCTCCCCAGGTAATTCGTAGGCACATTAAAGTTTGAGAAGCACCACCTAAGACACTCTAATGATTCTTTTCCTTCATAGCTCTTACCGCAACTTGCAATTTAATTACATATTTATTTGTATTTTTGTTAAATCACTGCCTTAATGACTAAACCATAAAATCCATGGGATGTCGTCCAATAAGTCACATAGTTTCTACCACAGACCAGGTGCTCACCGAAGGTGTGCTGGACAAATGATTCCCCGGTACTTCCCCAACTGCTCGTGGCCTCTGGCAGGACGGCTCCAGCGGTTTCACTATTCTAGCATTCTCTCTCTGTCCTTGGATAAGTTCCTGGGCAGCTGATGAATTTGACAATCTTAGTACTGCATTTAAAACGTGATATTTTTTCTTTGTGCATTTGTACATCACACTACTCGACAGTCATGCTTGGCAGTAAATTAGTTGTTTATTAAATTTCGAAATGCTGTTTGTTGTCCCACGGAGGCAACACACAGGGGAATTTTGTGATGTCAGATTTTCCTACGAACTGCGTGCGTAACTGAGAGACCACAAATGTACAGCATTGTTAATTAGGTTATAAGCTTTCAGCTACGGCAATACAATTATAGACTTTCACAGCAGAGAGGGAAGGACCCTCCAGGTCAAGTTCGCCTCCCTCGCCCTGAGAAGCTGAGGCCCAAATGTTTAAGCTGACTTCCCCCATCTCCAGATCAGTGCGCTGCCAGGGCTTTGCCTTCAGGGGACCTCCTTGACTCAGTACCACCCGCTGGGGTTAGAGGAGAAGAGATCCTTTTGTTAGAAAACAGGCTGTCAGTGGAAGGCAAAGGACAGAGCTCCTAGGGATGTGTTAGAAATAGGGGAACTCCAGATGGTCCTAGGTGTTCGTACAGAACGCTAAGAAAATAAGATGTGGGCAGCTGCTAATTTCTTGCTTTGGCAGAGCTTGCGAAGGTGTTTTTTTCCCATGTAAATGGTCACATCTCTCTAGATCTTTATTAACATTTCAATTCAATGCACTGTAGCAGATTCCAACCTGGGCAGTTCAAAAGATGAATAAGATACTTCATGCCTGGCAAGACACCTCGGGGGTGTCTCCATGGCTGAGGTGAGAGACAGGGGAAGAGGGATAAAGGTGGAAAAGTTAGTTTCTGAGGAATTTATTAGGGGAGAACTATGCGCCTCTGCTTTTCCTAACTCCTTGCTCAGAGCACCTGAATTAGACCTTCCATTAATCACCTCCGATCTCCAAACCCGGGACTCTCTCCTTCAGAAGACAATCTGTTTCTATCAGCCTTTTATTTATTTGTGTAAATAGTGATGTACATATCGTTTATTATAGAATACATAATATATAATGTACATGTATAAATATGTAATATGTATTTTATATTTATTTGTTACATATTTGCATATTATTAATATATTTAAATATAAACTTGTAATAGATCCATGAGGGCAGGGACCCAATTTAATTATTTATGGTATCCTCACTATGCTTGGCATATAAACAATTCGGAATTTCCAACCGCAGGAGAGATAAACACATACCTTCCCAGGTATGTTTACAACATACTTTCACAGTTGAATCAAACACGGAAAAAAGAAACCACATGTACTTCAACACTGTACTTGATTATTCTTATGTTGACCAAAGGAAAAACAGTAACACCTATAGAGGGGGAAAAAGCACCAGACCAGCCTGGGAGTTGCGAGTCCCAGCTGTGGTCCCTGAGCTGCCGTGAACTCACTGTGCAGCCCTGGGAGGTCCTCTTATCTCACCCAACCCCATGTCTCTAGTCTGTGAAATGGGGATGGATGTCCTTGTCGTCATTTCTGGTAGGCCAGTTGTCAAGCAAATGGAAACTAAGTCAGTGAATTCATTTTTAAAATTTAAGAATCAGGTGAAGAGTGAGTTCTAAACTGCACAGTCCTTTAAGGACAACCAAAATGGAAAAAGGAAAGGCGAGTTGTTTCAACCGAACGTCACCTCATGCTGCTTTTTTCTTTCTTCTCTTCCAGGACTCTATTCCCAACCCACCTGACAACGTCCCCCTTAAAGGAGGTAAGATCTCGGAATTAGGAGTGAATGTGTGGTGGGCCATCCAGATGACACCATGAGGTGTGGGCCCTGCCTGTCAACCAGAAATGCCATGACCCAGTCACGTGCGTGGGGTGCAGGTGAGGGCTATTCGGGGCTGAGCTGATGTATCTGGGATCATCTCAGTAGCCCCTGACCAATACTCTCATCCCCACCAGTCTCCCACCAGCCCTGGACACTCCCACCAACGAAAATTCTACCTCTGGAGTAGGCTATCTCATGGACAGGAACACAAGGGAGCATTGTGTTAAGAGCTTGAAACCCTAAATCAGGCAAACGGGGGTATGAATCTTGGCTCTACTTCCCTCCTGGGAGCCTCAGTTCCTCATCTATTAATTGGGAATAATAAAATCTACTTCATCAAGGTATTGGAGAAGCCAGTCAGACCTCATCTATAAATTGCTTAGCATGGCAACCAGCACATAGCAACTGGCGATCGCCAAATGCATAATGAAGTCAGGGACTGGTGGACACAGACTCCCTCCTCACTCCATCCATTTCCAATCGCTGAAGTCACTAATTAAGACACTGTCTCTACTAGCCCCAGAGAGACAATACACAGAGCTCAGTTAACACTGAAGATGAGAAACTTTGAGCTCATTTGATTAATGTTTTCCTTGCTCAAAGGAGGAAAAGTAAGACCCAGAAAGGGAAAGTGAGGTGTCTTGTCCCCGGCTGTACAGAGCCACACCTAGTACCCGGATGTCCTCCTCTCTAGTGCAGTGTCCTTTCCACCCAAGAACATTAACCCTGTGACCTTTAGAACCTAGATAGCAAGCCCAATTGGATAAGTGGACCGCTAAGAGAAAGAAGTAAGGAAGTGGGTCCGCGCAGGCACCAGGGTAGGGACACCCCGGCCAGGCCTTCCCTGCGGTCTGTCACCCAGACACTTAGAAAGGAGGAGCAAAAGGCCCCAACAGACAAGATTCTGGATCTTTCAAGGAAGACTCATAATGACAACTTTGTCAACCGTATCTCAATCTTGGCTGGAATTACTTAGCATCTGGCCTCAATTCCCATAGCGCCTGTGTAGACAGTCACGTTAATGTAAACAAGAACATGGTTTAATGCAGAAGTAGGCAAACTTTTCCTCTAAAGGGCCAGACAGTAAATATTTTAGGCTTGGTGGGCTGTGAAGCCTCTGTTGCAGCTGTCAGCTCTACTGTTGTAGCGCTGAAGCCGCCAGGCAACATGCAGATGAGTAGACGCGGCTGCGTTTCCATAAAACTTTGTGTATAGAATGAGCTGGATTGGGCTCACAAACGGGAGTTTGCTGACCTCTGTAGTCAGCGGGCTTTGGAGTCAGATGTTTGAGTTAAGCATGTAACACACGTTCACCTGTAACACGTGTTGCAAAAAACAAAGCACCTGAGTAATACAATTTTCCCCTCCCTGCTAGCACCATTCCTTCACCATCTGTGCCCAGATTTTCCAAGAAAGACTGGAACTTCTTATTTTTGACAGGGAGAGGCAATATTTAACATGAACATGATCTCAGTGACAGTGGGACCTCAGGCATTGTGGAGCTCAGTTTCCTCAGATAGAGCACTTCAATCCTAGGTTGCCAAGCACAAGGGTTCTCCCTAGTGGTTCTGGTTCCATAATAAAGTTTTCATCAGTCCAAAGTGGAACAGGAAAAAAGACAAAGTAGCCCCGTTTTCACGTGGCCAGTTATATTGAATGGAAGTGGCACTCTGCCTCGGAGATTGCTCTTCCCACCTTTGGGGACATGAAAATGTCCTTTCTTTTACAACATGGAGTTGACATAGATAGGAGTTAAGTTGGTTTGCTTTCTGCCAGAGTTATTTTGTTTTGTTTTAATGATCACAATGGGCAAAATAAAAATGTCTGCTCCATGTTGGTTCCTGAATTTTCATTTTGGGGGAAATTTTTTTTGGTTTATAAAGTCCCAAAATTTTGGAAACTTATCACTTAGATCACTTATCAGATCCCTTCTTATATGAGCCGTGACTGAGAATATCAGGAGGCAAACTAATCCAAAACTAACTTCATTTGACAATTCAATGTTTCCACAACCAGATTTTTTTTTAATATGCTAATAATAATTCCTACTAGGGCTGTGAACTTCTGTTACAGACCTTCCCACACCTCCTTTGTTGCCCTTAGCCTCAAGCCTGTGAGCAAGCAATGGCAAGGTGGGGGTTAGTATTTCCAGCTCACGGATGAGGAGCTGAGGCCCAAGGAATCAGGGTGACCTACCTAAGGTCACACGAGGAGTTTGTGGCCTGGTGAGAGTGGAGGACTGCTCCCTGTCCCCCTGCATGCTGAACTTCGGTCATGAGATGCTAGTGACCGGCTGTAGGTGGTCTCTAACTTTCTTCTGCTTTTCATGCAAGTTTTCAATTCTCTTAACTTAGCAAACTAGAGACAGTGCAGTAGGTGAGGTGGAAAAATGTTCCTGGGCTCCAGAACTGACCTGTACACCAGCAGGCTGTTTCTCTGGGCAAGTCTTTTCTCCTCTCTGGGCCTCGTTTTTAACCTAACAGCAATGTACTAAATGAACTGGAAGAGTCTTCCCAGCTTTTACACTTTATGAGACTATAATTGTCTTGTCCAATGTGCAAAGGTAGAAGAAAAAGCCTAACAACAATCTTGAGGAAATCTGAAGCCACAGCCTCCTTCCTCAATAAGCCCATCTTTTTAAAAATTATTTTTTGTAGAGATGAGGTCTCACTATGTTGCCCAGGCTGGTCTCGAGCTCCTGGCCCCAAGTGATCCTCCTGCCTCAACCTCCCAAGTAGCTAGGACTACAGGTGCACATCGCCACACCCAGCTATTTTTTCTTATTTTTGCAGAGACAGGGTCTCGCTGTGTTGCCCACGCTGATCTCAAACTCCTGGCCTCAAGTGATACTCCTGCCTTGGCCTCCCAAAATGCTAGGATTATAGGCATGAGCCAACAAGCCCCCCTTAAACAGGCACAGAAGCAGCAAATTGGCCCTTTTGAAAAAAGCTATTGGAAGACATTTCAGGCAGAGGAGAACCATCTTCCAGAAACTCCTGGGAGGAAGCTCCAAGGGCGGCATGTGGTTTGTCACTAGGGAGAGCATGAGTGGGAGCCGGGCACCTTTCAGGGAGCCCTCTGCTACCTACTGCAGGAAATCTTTCACCATCAGCAGGAAACCAGCATAGGCCCAGAGCCTGGGATATTGCGCCACGTGCACACGCTAAAGTAGCAACACAGGATACACAGGGAAGCCACAGAAAACCAAGCCTTGCACGGTAATGAAAGGATTTCTGAGCCCTGACACAAGCCTCCCATCTCTATCCATACTGGCCCCAGCCAGCTGGCACCTCATATCCACTCCACTGTGCTCAGGATTCAGTGGACCATTCCAGGGCTTCAGTCGGGGCAGTGAGCCAGGAAGAGTGCAGGGAGGAGAACCTTTCTTCACACCCTTCTCCTCTCCAAGACTTAGTTTTCTCATCCAGAAGGTGGCGTTAATAATGATTCTGCATGAAGCCACCAAGAGGACGAAATGGGACAGCAAATGCAACCCTTATCTGAAGCATGGCAAAGCCTATAGCCTTTGGGCATAGGGTCTACTGTGTTCTTTCATATCCAAATGTAGTGGTCCCATCTCATCCTTCACATGGCATGGAACCAAGAAGGGTGGGGTAGCGAGAGCAGGGCTCCTGCTTCTCCTCCTCACTTCTTGTTACAGTTTTCTGTTTCCACCAAATTTTGAATCACATGTGTTCCGGCCATGTGGCTTATTTTCCCAAATAACAGAATACAGCCACCTTTGCCTTGATTTCCACCAAGTTCCAACAGCAGCCCACATGTGTGTATAGCAACGTCTATGGAAGGATTTAGGATATGTAGAGAAGCTGGGATGGTAGTGTGTTACATCACAGAGCAGCCCAGCAGGTGGTGTAGGATTGAGTATTAGATCCCTCTGTTCCTGTAAGGCTATGGTCCCCAACCTCTGGGCTGAGGACCGGTACCGGAGGTGAGTGGTTAGCAAGCAAGCAAAGCTTCATCCATATTTACAGCCACTCCCCATCACTCACATCACTGCCTGAACTCCACCTCCCCCAACCCCAGTCAACCCCACCCCCACCCCCCATCATGGAAAATTTGTCTTCCATGAAACCATTCCCTGGTGCCAAAATTTGGGGACCACTGCTGTAAAGTCTCCATTCTTCCGGCCACTGGGAATTTCTCAAGGGATAGTCCTCCTCCCTAGAGTTCAGCCCTCTGCCACCTGCACCAAGCCACTCTCCTTCTTACCTGTTTTTATGTCTTTCTTCTCCCCATTTCCACTCCCCTCCCCACCTCCCCTCACAAACTCTGCAGAAATTCAAATTGTACTGACTTTATTCTGTGGAATGATTTTGGTCCTTTGGTCTCATCCCCAGACCTTCCCAATGTGCTCTGGGCCTTTTTATAA
The DNA here is from genome assembly GCF_000956105.1 of Propithecus coquereli. Lineage (NCBI taxonomy): Eukaryota > Metazoa > Chordata > Mammalia > Primates > Indriidae > Propithecus > Propithecus coquereli. The sequence continues at coordinate 4,474,735 of NW_012140858.1, read as the reverse complement.
ACAAAACACTCCAGCATATGACAGGCCTTACCTGCACTAGAAGAATCCTGCAGACAGCAGTGAAGACAGCGTTCTTGCATTTCCTCGCTGCATCTGTCAGAGGCCCTGGCAGAGAGAGAATAACAAACATTGATGGGCATCCACTGTGTGCCAAGAATTGGCGACGTTCATAGTGATTTGCTGGTGCAGTCCTCGCAACACCCCCCAAGGACCATGGTTAGCCCGTTTTATAAGTAAGGAGACTGGAGCACAGACAGCTTTACCAACTTGCCTAAGATTCCTCTAACTACCTGCCAGTTAGAACAGATCTGTCTTTCCTGCTAATGTCACATGGCCTGTAGGATCCAGAGGTTCCTGGAAGCCCTAAGGAAGTTGAGACAGTAGACAGACCACATGCAGGTCCTGACAACCCCTTCAGTGCATTCCGCACCCTTGCCTGAATTCAGTCTTCTGCTGAAGACTGGGTACCGAAGGCGGAGCAGCACACTGGGATTTGGAATAGCAACATTCCAGTCCTGGGACTTGAAGTGACTCGCCTTCCCTCTCGGAGACTTGAGTTTGCTATTTCTAAAATGTCAGAAATGAGGGGGATGAGTCAGATGGCCTAACCTTGGGATGGATTTTGCTTTTGGTATAAAGTTTCATGCATCGAGCAAGTATCTTAGGATTCTTTGGCCATTTTGCCATTCTAGCATTTATAATTTTTGCAAAGCTTGGCAGTCTACCCTCCTCTGCCCTCCCCTGCTAAAAAGAAAATGTGGTATTAAAGACCAAGTGAGGTTAGCTCTCTAATTTCACCTGGTGAACCCATCCCAAAGAAACAATAAGAGCTTCCCACTGAAGACAATGAAACTAGATCAAAGACGGTGGGGTCCTCGGCCATGCCCACCTGTCCTGCATGTCCTATGGCCAGGGTCCAGATGGCAGCAGCCCCACCAGGGCACCTTTACCACACTGGAAGCAGAAGGGTCAATCCCTCTTCCTGATGGCCCTTCCCCTCCTAGAAAGACTGAAACTAGCAAGCAGAGACATTACTTCTATCAGAGGGATTGATCTGGATCTAGAATAGCCACTTTGCCAATTTCGTTTTGTCTTTTTTTTTTTTTTCATAGCAAGGAAGAATGCTCCTACTCAGGGTGCAAATTGCTTTTCAGATAGTCAGAGGTCTCCAAGAGCCTACTTGCTTCTCCATTTACTTTAAACAAACTCACTCAAAACACGCTCTTATACTCACTGTCTTTTTCCTAAGGCAGACCTAATAGGAATCAGAAATCTCTCTGCAAGACATAAACTAGAAAGTGGGCCAGTCAGAATAGAGTGAAATAGCCTCCTGGCGAGGCCATCAGAGTTCTAAAGTCATCTACCCCTACTGCCCACACCCCTGCCACCAAGAGAAGAGAAAAGAGAAGACATACAGGGGAGGGGAAGGGAGAGAAAGGGAAAAGGAAAAAGAGTCAGATCACTGAGATACATGTGAAAATCTATACTTGGATTTAGCACATACGAATCACAAGTCTCTGAATCCCGAGGGAATCTCAGGGTCCGCACCATTAAAATATTTTGGCAAAGGAAGGAAGGAAGGAAAGAGGGAGGGAGGCAGGAAGAGTAGGCCTATTTGCCTATTCCTCGAAATAGTTTCATTATATATTTCATACGAGCTGTCTGGACACAACATGTGTTGGCTTAAATTCCTGTAATCCAAGCAGCACAAGCCCTGGACCAGGGTGTGGGCATCAACATTATTGGGTATATTTGGGTGGTAGACACCAGCCTCATTGTTATGCATTACCTCACTTAATCTTCCCAACAAGTCTTCCAGGTAGATTCATTATTATCTCACTTTTGGTAAGAAGAAATGACAATTCAAAGAGGCTGAGGGGCTTGTGCAAAGCCACACAGCTAGTAAGTAGCAGAGGCAGAGGTTGGATTTAAACCCAAGTCTGTCTGATCACGAGCCTAACTTTCTAAAATTGTTGCCATACTTTTGCATCTCCAATAGCTAGGGGGTGTTTTTAAAAGTTATTTAAAATGTCAGCAGATTTTACCATTCGATGCCAGACTCACCTTTCCTTTTAAATTATAGATTTTAAAGGTGCTTCTTACAAACCTCCAATAATGTCAATTCAACCTGCATTTAGTATAAATGAATTCCAAGGAAATACCCATAGAGACAGAGAGGTTGATTGGCTGTTGCAGATATATTGCAACAGGTCAGGATTGAAAAGACCTCAAATCCCGAGGAAACTTCATGGGATTTAAATAATTTAAATGAATTCCAACTTGATCTCAATTTGTATTTACTGATCATTTTCTATGTGCTTAACACTAAGCATGCCAGGATAGGTTTTCCCCAAATGTAAGTCCAGGATCACCTTGTTGTCCTTTGTTTAACAAATGATTCATCCTGCAATTCATTTCTGCATCACCAGCTGGCCTGGTGGCATCAAAGAAATGATCAACTTGAAGCCAGTTGAAACGACCCTTACTCAGGTTAAGGATTCAACTTGGTTCCAAGTTCTACTGAGAAGGGAGAGACTCTCCTCTAAATGTCCCTGTCAGGGCTCCCCTGGATATTTTCCCAGGGGCATGAAGGGAAGATGCCAGGCCATGGCAGATGCACAGTCATTGGGGTAATCCCTCTCCTTCTTAGAAGGATTAAAATGTTTTCAACAGATGAAAAGAGCATTCTACACACTTTCCTGGAAACATCAGATGGCCTCAAACACTTAGGTACATAATTGAAAAACTCCAATCCATCAGATAATGTCATGAGCTTCATTTTAATGAGCATTTCATCTGCCAATTCACTGTGCTAAGTGGCATTGCTAAACTGTGCCACTATAACAACAAAAAACAAGCTTAAGGGAGAGAGAAACTACCATTTGCTGGATGTCTCCTCTAGCCACGTGCTGGTCACTGGACATCCACGATCTCATCACATCTTCACAACATCTGTACCTTTGGGTTGATGGTTACAACTCTCACTCTGCAGATGTGGTCAGTGAGGCTTAGTAAGGGGAATTGGCAGGTCCAAAGCTAAAAGCCTTGACCAAACCCAGGTGCTCTTTTTGAGAGGCCTCGTGTCTGCCTTGTTCTTATATCGTAAGTGCTGTAGAACTGGAAGGATACCTGGCACTCGAACTACACACCATCTGGCAGGAACGATTGGCGTGGTTTGTTTTGCCGCGGTGGAGCCGCCTTGAGCATTGTCGCATCTTTATGAAAGGCCATTTGCCCCTGACTTGTGACTTGGCAGAACTCAGCACAAGGGCCTGAAGTCATCTTCTGGCTTCCTCCCACAAGACAGATCCCGGAGGCTCATTAGTGCTTGTTTTCACAGCACCTCCAGCTATCTCTGTCTGCGGTGGCTGCAAACCCACTTCTTCCTGCATTTAACCCTCCCTGCTCCATGGGAAGACTAAAAGACAGGACAGGGCCTTTGATTGGGAGTCAGGAGCCCTTCACTCTGAACCCAGCTCTGCTGCTTATCTCCTGTGGGATGTGGGACCAGAGTCCTAGTCTCTCTGGGTTCTGTTTTCCCACTGACAACCAGGATCTCTGTTAACGTAGCATCTAATGGCCCTTTCAGTCCAGCTTTCTGAAATCTCAAGGTGAGGGCTACTCTTAAGGTTGCTATCATCCTGACCTTGTAGAACATAGTCCTTTCAACCACCCTGGGCAATCTCTCTTTCTCCCTCTCTCTCTCCTCTGCACAACTGGCCAGAAGGGCTTCACTGGCACATCTTACTTTTTAGCCTTCCAAACCAAGCCAAAGACAGGTCTATGATCTTTCAAGAAGAGGCTAAAGCTTGGGAAGACAATTTACAAACCTCATGCATATGAAAGCTTCAATCTTCAGAGGAATTCACGGAGTGCTTGAGTTGCCTAAAAGGTAGAATGCCCCACAGAAGCAGTATGGAGCCCTGGGCTCCCTCTGGCCCTGCCTCTGCCACTAACTCAAGGGGTGACCCAGGAGCAGCCTGCCTTAGGGGTAATACTGGGGAGCACGTGAATTACGTGTTTACCAAGATTGAACCAGGTGATCTCCCAGGTAACTTCCATTTCTAAAAACCATGCAAATTCTTACAGACCAGACTATTCATAACTTAGATCGTCCCTGGAGCTAAAATATTCTGCTCTACCACTGCACGTGTCTGAAAATCTGAATGTGTAAAGACACAGTCTCCTATCTCAGGTAAGGCAACGTGCCCACAAAGACAGACAGTTGGAGCTGGGACTTACTCCCCCCAGCTCCCCGAGCAGGTCAGGCAGTGAACAGCTGAGTTTGAACAGCCTGCTAGAATAAGCTAGAAGGGTCCTTCTAGATCATGACATCCACACTGCTCTTCATCTAGATAGGGATACTAGAGCCCAGAGAGGGGAAATCGCTGGATTCTAACTCCCAGCCATCAACTCTGCCACGACTTGCAGACAGTTCTCATTTCCCCCACGCTGGTGTTCTGTTCTTCAAGCTAAACCCCTCCAGACATCACAATCAACTGAAAAAACATGTTTCACTCCTTATGCTCCCAGCCTTCAAAATTCCAGGGACATTGCAGGATTTCTGCTGCATGTGGTACTATCTATTTATAAGTCATTTTCTGTCTTCACAGCAAAATGAAAATTATATCATAGACTCACAGGGTGATGGGGAGACCCAAGCCACATGGCTTGATGACCCATGAAATGTTCATTTAGCTCTTGACAAGAGCCTCATGACCTCCAAAGCAGTCTACTCATGTTTGAGCAGCACAGACTGGTCAGATATTTGAGCCGCCAGCTCTGTGACTTACAGTGAGACTTGGGTGTCCTCACTGTAGGTCTTTCTATTGCTGCACCTGAGAAATGGGGATGACAGCAGTGTTAGCTGTTAGCGGAGGGCTTCATCTCCTTCCACTGCCACGTGGAGCCTTATTGCCTGGCCCCACAGAGCAGGCTGCACTGTCTTCCTGCTGACAGCCTTGACAAAAGTTAAAGGACAGAGATTGTGCCCTCCTCTGGGGTCTTCTCCAAGTTCAACAGCCCATCCCCTAATAGCTCCTGCAGTGTTGTGCTCCCAGCCCCTCTCCGAACTGGCTCTGGCAACGTCCTTCTGAAAAGGTGCTACCCATGTTTTCTCTTTAGCACAAAACCGTCTTAAAGATTCTTCAAGAAAAACTAAAATGCTATGCCATTTGACTTCAGGAAATGCAAATGATTCAAAATAAGTTGTTGTTTTTTTTCCATCCTCGGGTTTCTCAGAATTACAGCTGAGGTCACCCCACTAAACATGTGAAGACCAAAGGGGAAAAACAACAAAAGAAACTGCATGTGTGAGAGGCAAGCCTGGGCTTGCACTTCTACAGCCACCTGTTTACAGAAGCGCACCTTCTGTAGGTGCAGCAGCAAGAGGCCTGGCGTGAGGGGCTCCCGGCCACCAGGCTCTGCGCGTGATCCACTGGACTCAGCCCAGGGCATAAGTCTTATCTTCCCATCTAATCTAACCTGATCTGCCATGAGAGAAAGAGCCCTGTGTTATTCCAGCCCCGACGCAAAAGACAAGCCAGCCATCCCCATTCACCTCGCCCGTGCCCTGGTATTGCACTGGTATCCGCAGAGGGAAATGGGAGAGCGGGACCAGATGATTCAATTCAACAAACATGTACAGAGCATCTTCCGGGCTGGGCAGTGGGGGTGTATAAACAGTCATATCTGCCCTGTGGGTTCATAGTTTAATAGGGAAGGCAAATAAACAAAGGGAAGGGTCAAAGGTGTCCTGGAGGAGATGACTGCCAGCCTGTGGATCCCAGGTAGAGGGAACAGCAGGTGCTGAGGTGGAATGACAAATCACCATGGTGCACGGGGGCACCGCAGCCCCAAACTGCAGTAGCGTGATCAGCAATACCCACTGACGAGCTGTGTGGATGCAATCCAGTCACTTCATCTTTTAAAGCTTCAGTCTCCTTAAGTACAAGACAGAAATAATTATAGTACCTCTCTCAGGGAGGGGTTGTGAGAATTAAGTAAAATAATGCATGTAACATGCTTAGAGTACCTAGAAAATAACCATCGCTTGACATGTACTAGTTACTAATATTATTTTCACTGCTACTATGATTATTACTATTGGGACATAGAGGGAAAGGGTGGGGAGGGAAGGGTAGGGATGAGACCAGAGAGTTCAGTAGGTCGTCAGAATGCAGGCGACCTGGAATGCCATGCTGAGCAGCTTGGACCTGGTCCTGCAGGCAAAGGAAGTCAGACAGAGCTTCCAAGCAAAGAGAGTCAGCCAGACCTGTCTCCCTGACTTGATGTTCTACAGCCCATAAAAAGAGGTTGGGCCAGGGGGACTCCCTAATGATAGTCACAGTCCACTGGGGTCAAAAGCATCCCTCGGTGTTGTGGTTCTGACTCTGCACACCCTAAGAGTGTGGGCCATGGGATGCAGCAGTCAGGACCACAGCACCATGTGGAGGATGAGTGAGGATGTGCTCAACAGAATGGCAGCTGGCCCACCAGCCCTCGCCACCAGGGGGAGCTTTGGACCAGAAGCTCTTTGTGGATGAGAGCAGATGAGGATGAAAACTGCCCCCCTGCTTCTGCTGGGGGTACCTCTCGCAGTGAGCGTGTTCAGACAGCAGAGGGAACTCTTCACTTAACTTTCAACCACTCCAAGGCTCCTCCTTGGAGCTGTGACGATGGCCAGGAGGACTTTCTCAGGCCTGGGCAGAGAGGGCAATGGGAAGATTGTGAGCCCAGCAGATCTTACTTGAAGATGCAGTTAGCAAATACATCCCAGTGTGGGCGCTCCACTGAAGGGGCCTAAGGCTACCTGGTCTCTGATGGTGGACTGAATGGTCATCTCTGGTGACATCATTGAAAAAACGTCCATGTCAGGTCAGAGATCTCCCAGTTTTATAGGGAGGGAAACCAAGACTCAAAGAAGAGAAGGTATTTGGTCCAAATAAGTTGAATTCATGAGTCATTGCAGGAAATGTATACCTTGGTTCTTTACATACAGAATGGTTACTGTAATGAGAAAAAGCTAAGCCACCATCACCGGTGAATATATGAAAAATACTTCTATTTCTTGGATACCGTAAAGACATAAATGTTGTGTTTGCTGCTGCCAAGGAAGCTTCAGATAGCAGGCCTCCTGCTCAGATATCTTTAATCTTATGTCCTCTTAAAATTGAGCACAAAGATATTTTTATCTCGTTGTCTAGCAAAATGGCCTAGAGGAGCAAACCTGGCCTCTAAAATCAGACAGACAGGCAATCCCAGCATTTCCACAAACGTGCTTGACCTTGAGTGATGGTATTGGCCATCACTAGGCATTAGGGTTAACCATAAAGGGTTAGTCTGAGAACTAGATTAGCTGATAGAGGTAAAAATACACAGACTAGTATCTGGTGCACAGCATGTAGGATAGCAATGATTGCTATCAGTTTTATCATGCTGACTACCACGGCCTGCCTGAGTGACATGGGACAATGTATTTAAGGTGTCTTGTCCCCTCTTGTCCCCAAGTTCTTTCTCATCTGTAAAAGGGACTTAATAATACCACTCTCATACTGCAAAGATTAAGAGAGGTGCCAGGAATGGCACCTGGCACACATTATAGGAACTCAGGTCATATTTGTTTTCTTCCCTGACTGCCACAGTCTTCTATAAAAGCCTAAGTGGAAGCAATCAATACAAAATAAATTTTAAAAAAATTAAAACCCTAATATACCTGATGGCAAAATGAGAAATAAAGAGCTTTTCCTTTTATTCTCAAAATAGAAGCAAAATAGTAATTGTCTCTATCAAAGGTCGTGGAAAGATCTGGTGTCTCCAGTTTGCAGAACAGCAAAAGACATTTAACATGTAATCTCCTTACATTTAGGAAATTGCTCAGAGGACCTCTTGTGTATCCTGAAAAGGGCTCCATTCAAGATGTCATGGGCCTACCTCCAAGGTCAGTAACTGAATCTGGGAAACCTAAACATATAAGGGCTACTTCTTGTGACCTTTCAGCAACTTCTACGCCAGTGGTCACAGTCAGAGGCCCGTGGCCAAAGGTGACCTGCAGATGTATTCTGTTTAGCCTAAAAGGACACTTTTTATAATTTGCATTTGTACGCCTTAGAGGGGAGAGAGGAGAGTGGTAATCTTCAAAGCCACAAGGCCCCTCTTTCCTCAGCCCCATTCACCCCTTTAGTCTCCTACCTGGCCTCTGAGGGCATTTGTGTTCCCACCACTGCCACCATTACCACCTCTTCCCATTCAGCTATCTACCAGTTTCAGCCAAAAGCTTAGTCCTTTTCCTAATGCAAGGGAGGCAGGATCTTGATCTCTGCTTCTATGAAGTTATTCACAAGGGAACCACAAAATTGCCTTGTCCCCAGATTGACAGCTTAATGAACATGTTGGCAGAGGGTCTATTTGCATATTGCAGTGTGCTTCAGGTAAGAGGTCCCTTATAAATGAAACAATAAGAGGCACTTACACTGCAAAAGAATGAGATAGAGATGGCCAGGATTCTCTGAATAGCCATTCTGCTCATTTTAAAAATTCAATTTTGCAGTTAAATTAGTTTTTACTCTTCAATTGAATCGCAACAAGGCTTAAAGGGAAAGCATGGAAGCGATTAAAACTAGCATGCCGGCTTCCCAGCTCTGGAGATAGCCTTCCCAGGCAGTGCTGATCTTCACTTGTGGACCCAGAAACTTGGCTCTGACATGAACCTGTAGGCTTAGAGGGTCTGCTAATTCTCTGCTTTTCTATAAACCCCAGATGGCAAGAGTTCCTTAATATGCACTTGAGGATCCTACACGATTATGTTTGGCTGCCCTTTTAAAGAAAAAAGACATTCAAAAATTCAGAGAATGAAAAGAGGTTACATCTTAATGTGAAAGTTAATGAAGGTTCTTCTGGATATCTTGATACCTAAATTGGCTATTAATTGAACAATATTATTGAATGTCCTATCTCTGACACTTTCTGCAATGCCTACCAAAGAGTGGTCCCCACCAAATGCTCATTGATGATAAATGAAGATGATAGTCCAGACCTTGTTGAGAATATAGTCCAGGAGTTTCTAGTCTAAAAAGGGAAAGATAATTATAATAAGAACATATGAATATAATATGATAATAATTAAGTGGAAAACCATTCTAGAGGAGGTAAAAGTATATTACCATGTGTGTTCTGACCCTCCAGCTTTGAGCATTAGAGAAAAGGAAGAGGGGAAGCTTTCTACCTATGCCTTGAGTAGTAAGTAGACCCTAGAAGGAGTAACACAGACGATATTCAGATGGTTAGAACAGCAGGCACCATTATAGAAAACATAGGTCTTGAATAGGCAACTTGGAATAAAGACTTAACATTTTCCAATCTGTACCTTCAATTTGCTCAATAATTCTGTTTGTACACTTCTCTTCCCAGTGTCAAAGCATCTAAACCAAACCAAGTTGTCTTGGAACAAAGATGGCATTATCCACGGAGTCAGATATCAGGATGGGGATCTGGTGATCCAGTTCCCGGGTTGGTACTTCATCATCTGCCAACTGCAGTTTCTCGTGCAATGCCCAAATCATTCCGTTGACCTGAAATTGGAGCTTCTCATCAACAACGAGGCCAAAAAACAGGCCGTGGTGACAGTGTGCGAGTCCGAAGTGCAAACCAAAAACATATACCAGAATCTCTCTCAATTTCTGCTGAATTACCTGCAGGTCAACACCACCATATCAGTCAAGGTGGATAAATTCCAGTATGTGGACACAGACACCTTTCCCCTTGAGAACGTGTTGTCCATCTTCTTATATAGTAGTTCAGACTGAACAGTTTCTCTTGGGCTTCAGGAAGAAAACAACTCTCTATAATACAGTATTTCGTCCATCCAAACACTTGGGCAAAAAGAAAACTTTACACCAAGACTGAAACCACAAAGGATATTAAATAGTATACATCTCCTTCTGTCTCTTGGAAAGATATAACTCCAGGGTTAAAAAGAGAGTTTTGAGTGAAGTTATCTTTCAGATAGAGGGCAGGGAGGCAATGTAGTGTGGTAGACAGAGCCCCACAGGGGACGCAGAAGGGATGGATGTATGCCCCAGCCCAACCACTAATTCACAGTAGGATCTTAATTCATTTCTTCTGTTTTGAGAGCCCTCAGCTAAATTGGGGTTCCAGTCCCAGAGCAGCTAGCAACCCTCCCCTAATGGGAAATGAAGAGGAGCTGGATATGGGTACTCACAGTGTGCCTTTCACAGGGTACTTCTTTTATCTGGTGGATGGCCTAATTCTTGGCTGTCCAACCCGAGACCAGGGAGTCCCTCACACAGGAAACTTGTTTATACTGGCAGATGCCCTTGTGGCTTCTGTCTAACCTGTGTCCAGTTTATGCCTGCCTGACCATCGCTCTGGCACTGGGAGCCTGCTCTTATGTCCCCCGCCCCAGCCCTCTGTAGCTCTGGAGAAAACCCAGCCTGGGGCAGCCCCTGGTCCTTCAGATGGAAGGCACAAATTCAATACTCCACCACAGTGGAAAAAAGTTCAAAGATTTATTACTTATTGTGACCTCCTTCCCCGGGTCACATGAGGCAGGAATGAAGAGTCAGGCAGAGAGAGAGAGAGAGAGAGAGAGAGAGAGAGAGAGAGAGAGACAATCAGCAATACATTTAAGGATGTAGGATGTGAGTCACTCTAAGTTTGCAGGCAAATGCCCAAATGGTCCATTTAAAGGAAGCCACAGGAATTGGGGAGCCCAGTCTGCTAGGACGGAGAGATGCCTCCAAGTTCCTATCTCTGGCCACCAGCTTGAGCCATCGGGTGTGCTGTACAACTGGAAACTGTGTCAAGGGCAACTGAGCCCTGCTTCTGGTATGAGAAAGTTAAACTTGTATTCAAAATGTATGCCAAGGCAACATAAAATCATAAGAATCCACTACACTTTTCCCTCCCTGGAACTCAGGATCCAAGTCTAAAAAATGAGAGCACTGGATTTGAATCTCTCCAAGTCTCTTCCATCTCAAAAGACCAGACCTGTGGGTTGAGATTCCAGGCAGAATTCTGGAAGCCCCCAATCAGAAGAAGGCCCCACACACCAATGTAAAACCGATGGCAGTAGTAGCATCTGGCTGCACATCAGTCATGTCAGCAGAGTCAGAACACAGGGCGCCTTGCAGAATGGTACAAAATGCAGGATCTAAAAGATGTAATGGAAAGAACTGTCAGAGTGGCCATCGGAATCTAAGAGGCCATCTGGGTATTTGAGAAACCATCTGACCAGGTCTGACTCTATTCTAGCTATGTGGGACAGTAAGTAAGCAGCAGTTTTCGTATCGTGTCAGGAAAGTGCCATGCATTCAACCATCAGCATGCAATGGTCAAGGTGATGTGGTCATTTATCCAGGGAATAGCTGCTACCATCCTCTGCATGATGTACTCCTGCCTCAAACATCTCTCAGAAAGCCAGTTCTGTGGAGAGTTTTTAATTCCCCACAAAGTTGTTGACAGACAAAGATAACCTCAAAAATGGGGCAAAGGACTTCTGAGAAATGGCAACCTACTCTCCTGATCTGGGTAGCCATGAGATTTCTCTAGCTACATCACACTTGGCACGTCTTCATCATCTTTGGAGGAGCATTTTATTTGTCAAAGGATTTTGACACACCACTTGAGTTGAAGTGTGAGTTCCTGAGGTTATGCTTCACTAAGAAAAGACAGACCCTTAGCCACTATGCCAGAGAACAGAGCAAAATTTTCATTTTTCTCAAGAAGGAACACAGAAAAGAAAAAAAGTAGCAATCCAGCAAAGTTTGCAGAAAGAGGCTAGAAAAGATTTAAAAGAAAACATCAGGAGTGGTGGTGTGAATGAGCGGCACTCGCGAGAACACAAATGGCGGGAACATGTTAAATCATTTGCTGAGCAGTGTGCTCTATCCGCCTCCTTCTGTGAGGTCTCCTCTATGAAACATTCAGTAAAGTCTAAATTTCTCTTTAACTCTTTCTGTGAGTAGATTCTTTGGGAGGAGTGGGCATTGGAAGAGGTGTTGAATCCAGCCAGCCAAATGGTATGTGGTCAAAACAGAGACAGGTTTTGAGGACTCAAAGCTAGAGAATAGGGGAACATCTGGCGTTCAAGTTACACACTAACTGTGTAGGACAAAGGAATCTTGCTTAAATCAACAGATGCATTCTTGAAAAGGTATATGCAACCAGAGGATGTGTAAACTAAGCCAAGTTTCTACTATCTCACATTCTAACTTGAGAAAGATTCCATTTTCATTTTTCACCAACCGTCTTCTGAGCAGAGGTACCTGATTTTGCACTGCAAGTGGTTCCTAATCTCAGTCTCTGTGAAGCAATGCTCAGAAAGCCAACACCTAATGATGCAAGAGGTACATTATTTAAATGAATAGTATAGCAAAACAAAAAAATGAAAAAGAATAATTGTTAAAAATTCAACTGATAGATACATAGGGAGTGGACAACCCAGGAGGTTTAAAATTAAATTCTGTTACTATTGAAGGTTAACCAGCCTCACTCTTGGAAATGTGAGCAGATACCATCTATGCAAGTAAAACAGATAATTCATCTAACTGAAGCCCAGGCTACACAAACATATTCATCTTTGTTAAAAACTCAACTCCAACTCTTCCCCCCACCCCCGCCACACACATGCACTCACTATACTTGCATAACTTTTAGAGGAAGAAGATGAGTAAGTCGATGAAAAATAACTGCCCCTGAAAAAATTCACACGACTTTCTTTTTCCACATTTGGTAACTTTGTCTTCACTTGGTCTCTCCATTACCCAGACACATCCTATAACTGCATTACCTAATTCCTTCTCAGAATCCCCCAGTCACATAAAGGATAGCTCAAAGGACAGCCCAGTGCCCTGAGAGGTTTTGACATGAGCAGGCACTAAAGGGAGGAGGTGCTAAGGGAAGTTGGGCAGAATTTACCAAACAAGGGAGCCTTCCAGAATTCCTGGAGTCCCACCTACTCTGGGACAGGGGAACAAACTCCTTAAATTAAGAGGATAGAGAAGTCAGCCAGCATCATCTCTGGAATGATCCTGAGAGATCCGCTAAGCCTAATGGAAGTCCTGTTGGATGGAAGCCCAGTGGGAAGCACACACTCACCCAGTCCTCACATGTGGTTAGCGAGAGTGCTGGGATTTGGACACAGCCTCCCATCTCCTAGCTCCATGACTTCCCGACAGGCTTTATAGGGCTTCTCCTGTAGCCTTTCTGTAATTCCTCAGGTCGTGTCTTTCCAGCCCTATGGTGGAGCAGTCCCCAGCATTTAGAGATTTCCCCTGCTCTTCCCTGCCACTGCCCTAGTCACTCCAGGGTCATCATCTAACTGGAGACATGGATGGCTCCTATCTCCTAGATTCAGTGTATGATCAGTACATGGTTCAGTAAAGGGTTAGGAGCCCACAACATGAAAGTTCTGTCTCTCAGAAACTGAAGATACATATGATAAAGCCAATATTTTTTTTCCAATAAAAAAATTAAAAGCTTGTTTTAACTTGAAGTTATGCATATATGTGTATGTATATGTGTATACATATATATGTGCATATGTATGTGTCTATGTAGATGGGGGGGCGCTTTCCCCTAGTAGTTGTTTTACAGGTCATCTGCTTAACCTGGAGGAAGGAAGTCTAATTCTCACTCTGGGCATTGCAAACTTCATATATGCTTGTATTTATTTTTAATTATAAAAAGAACAGAAAATATTTCTCCCTTGTAGCTTATTAATGTCTATTAATATTTTACTATGTTTGTTTCTGCTTTTTTAAAAAAATAAAATTATACAGATAAAGTTAAAGTCTTACTCCTCTCTCCATTACCCTGCTCCCATTCCAGAGATTACATAACCACTGCCTGGAAATTTGTGTGTTCCCTTCACTTACAGAATTTTACACTTGTGTTCACATAAGATTATGTAGTATAATTTCATGTGATTTTTAAAACTTCAATAAATTATATCATACTTTGTAAACCATTTGTGACTTGAATTTTTTCATGTAATATTAAGTTTTTGAGATCTATCGAGACTGATACATGTAGACCTAGCTCATTCATTTAACTGCTATATATTTCACTGTTTGAATATACCATAGTGTGTCCATTCTCCTACTCATGAACATTTAATTTGATTTTAGGTTTTTGCTATTACACATAATGCTGCAATAAGCACATCTTGTACAACTCCTACCCCTTGTTGCCATTTTTCAATACAGCAGAAATACTTTTGGAAAATTATAAATGATGCCCCAAATGATGTTACCCATGGCTAGTAAGGGTTTAGACCCCTCTATGATCATAGCTCATGACCTGGAGTCTCTGGAATCTGAATGGCTTTTTCCACCCTTTCTAAGTACTTCTCCGCTCTGTTTATCTATTCAACACACGCATCCTGAGTGCCAGTGGGCACCGGGCCCCATGCTAGGTGCCAGTTTACAATCCAGCATGGCATGTGCGACAGCTCTGCCAGGCTGCTACAAAACCAGCACTAGTTAGCACGTGCTTGAAACTATCCCTTTCCAATGCCTCTGGGGCTTCCCTGGCTCCAGCTTTCTTCCTGGAGAGTAAAATTAAAAACACCAGAGTGGATGAAGGACAAGCACAACCTCAGAAGGAGATTTCTCCCCCGAGATCAAACTCCCATGTTCCTCGGGTTCTGTCCCAGACCTCTTTCTCTTCACACTCCACATGCTCCTGAACTTAATCCACTCCCATGGCTCCAAATGACACCTTTCTGCCAAAGTGAGCAAAATATATCTCCAGCTTTGACTTTCTCCTGAAATCCAACCCCACAGACTCAGCAGCCATTGAGCTCTTCCCATAGTTCCCTCCTGAGACCCTGCAGTGGGAGACTGGCATTCAACATATAGTGCAGGAGCTTTCCAGGTGGTTTTGTTTTGTTTTGTTTTGTTCTCACCATGACCCATAAGCAATGTCCTATGTTGCCAACAAAGACTAAGGAAAAATAATCTTATTGTGACCACCTGATCTGATTTTATAATGCTCTCATAAGTCACAGCCCACAGGTTGCAAAACACTATTCTAGTGTGCTTTCCCCTGCCCTAGATGTTGGAAAGCTAAAATTATATTTTTCTTATTCCTTTGCAGCTCAGGCTCTAGTATCGTGTAGTCTGAGATGGACAGATTTTGGAATGTTTGTCCATCCGGCCAGCAAGCACAGCGTGGAGGTGTCTGGGTTTTCCACAGCTGCATTTGCAGAGGTGCCAGTGTACAGACACTAGCTTAGCAGTTGTGGCGAGTCTGGGAGCAACATCCGTCCTGCTCATACAGTCTGTTGCAGATGCGTGTTGGTTCTAGACCCGGCAGCAGTAGCGCCTTCCTGACCATAGTGGTTTCCTGTTCGCGACAGCAGCGTTGTGGTTCTAGAGGGGCCCGCTTCCTGATTGCAAGATTACTGAAGAGAAAGCAGCTACCGCAGCAACCCAGTTCCTAGGAGTGTTGGGAGAGGTCGCTCCTAAAGCTCAACCTCGACTGCTCAGTCCTCTTGACAAGTCTGAGCCATTGAATACGCTGTGATAAAGCCCTTCCTACCAAACAAGCTAACGTGAAGTCTGTGCTCTGCAAATGATTCCTAACAAAAACAATCTCGACATATACAAATAGATCTTACCATCCTTACCCCAAATTTATCACTATTCCTGTGTTCCAGATCTCAACAACTATCTCAGTCTCTCACGATCCTTTTTCTCATTTCCCACCCAATCAACATCTGGCCAATTCCTGCAGCTTTGTAGTTCCAGCCACCATCGACTCACACTGCTCTCAACACCTCTTAACTCACATCCTTGCCTGCAGTCGTGCTCCTTATAAATCCCACTTCCAGACAGCACCAGTCACTCCCCATTGTTCTTGGCAATGCTGGTAGCAATGATCATTCGTCAAGATCTTACCTGTTATACACTTGTTAGGTACCCACTCATTTCATCTTCACAAATCTTCACTAACTTTAGTATACTCTAGAATGAAATAGGTATTATTATACTCATGCTTCAGATCTGGACGTTGAGCATCTGAGACATTGAGTAGCATGGCCAACATCACACGGCCAGTGGGTGATAGAGTCAAGACCCAGTCTGCCTAACTCCACATCCGATGCTCCAGCCTTCCTGAACTCTAAGCTCTTTCTACCAGGTCTCTCCCCACCTGTGCCCTGCATGCCTCTCCGGCGTCACAGTCCTGCTCACCGCCTTGTGCCCTAATGCTCCAATCACATTGCATTTCTTCCAGTGCAGCCTCCAGCCCTCCAGGCTCTGCCTTACCTCCAGGTGTGTGCAGGTGCTCTTTCTGCTGCCAGAAATACTTGAGTCACACTCTTTTGCCTCATTAGCTCCTATCATTGCTCTAATTTCCGTCTCAATATTGCCTCCTCAGAGAAGTTGTCCTGGCTCTTCTGGCTATGCCCAATTCCTTGTTTTCTCCCATCTTTCCCCCATCCTTAATTGCATGACACTCTACTGTTCACCCCTGGTCCTCTCTACTGTTCCTCTCCAACATCCAAACCCCCAGAGGACAAGAACCTCATCAATCTTATTCTGCACTGGGTCCTCACAGCCCAGCGCAGTTCCTACGACATAGTAGATGGCCATTCAATAAGTATTTCTTAAATGAATAATCAAAGAAAACGACTTTAAATACGGGTCCATTTCAGGGAAAAGATCTCATATAAGCCATTCAAAAAAGAAAAGAAAAAAACAACTCTTTTCAAAAATATGAACATGTGAATTGAAAGCCACTATTTTTCTTAGAAATGATTTTCAGCATTCAGGAAATAATGCTTACTGAAGAAAGGTGATAATTTTAGAAAACAGAATATACCTGTGCCACCTGAGAATTTAGAAGGGAAAAAGATAAATCTTTACTTACTTTAGTGAATCCCTATAAGCAAGGTGTAGTATATTTGCCATATAAGCCACCTCCCTCTCAACCCCTCTGAGATAGCCAAATGCTATTCTCATCATTTTGTGATTAGAAATTATTAGTGGGAGGATATTAACCTTAGAGAGTTTATTTTTTTAAGTTTTATTTTATTTTTTAAATTTTTTTTAAAAGACTGAATAGGCAAAATGTTTTATTTTATTTTTGATTGATACATAATAATTGTACACATTTATGGTGTACCATGTGATGTTTTAATACATGTATACATTGAGATTCCTCAATATATCGTATCAGGATAATTAGCATATCTATCACCTTAAACATTTATCATTTCTCTGTGATAGGAACATTCAAAATCCTCTCTTCTATCTATTTTGAATTATACTAGAGAGTTTAAATCAAACTTTGGTATACCTTAGAATCCACTGAAGGAATTTTTTAAATCCTGAAATCCCAGGCCACATCCTAAACCAATTAAATTAAAATCTCTGGATTAAGAACCCAGGCATCAGGATTATTTTAAGCTCCCAAACTTTAAACCGAGTTTAAGTGTCAGTGGTTTAAATCCTTGCTGTCCAAGTTGTGTCCTGGTGGCTGGCATCACCACAGAGCTTATTAAAAGTACAGCATCCCATACACACCCACACTGAAACAGAGTCTACATTTTAATAAGATCCAAGACAGATTCACCCGCACCCTACAGTTTGAAGAATACTATTTCAATGACTTTTTCGAGAATGCTAAATCGAGAAGATGTTTCCCTATTTCCCCCAAGATGACTTTGGGAAGTGGACTCTCTCTTCCCTTTCTGCGGCTTATGCAAATGTGAGGGTCTAGACACTACGGGAAGGGTCAGAGTCAACATGATGACATTCATTCGTAATGTTCATCACTGGGTTTTTAAAAATTGCCTTTGTTCCAACTCTCTCACTTGGGAATCTTAGGCAAGAGCTAGGAAAAGAGTCTGGCCAATATGTTGAAAGCTTTGGACATAATTTAGAAGCTTGTATGGGGGCTGAACATTCCCTATAGCCAAAGAGAGAGAGAGAAAACAAATCTGGGGGCAGCAGATGGGAATGAACAGTGACCTTGGCATTTGGAAACCTGGGTTTGAATCAAGCTCAAGCAATTACTAGCACTATGATCTTGGCAAGTCACAGGGACTCTCTAAACTTAAATTTTCTCAACTGTAAAATGGGAAGAATAATCCTTCCCAAAGCTGCTGGGAGAACAAACATATATAAAAAGCTTGAAAAGTATACAGTTGTAGGGTATTTCATTATATTCAGTATCTGAAAAGGAGTTTGATCTTGGGAAGAAGAGCAGAGAAAAATAAATCAGTGCACATTTGAGAGAAAGGAAACTTACTCAAACCCACCGTTCCCATCTGTATTTGGAAAAACCAGCCACTGGACCAACAAAGGTCTCTAAGAGGCAAATGCTCAAAGGATGCTTTCATCTTGTAGGGAGAACAGGACTGTATAAGCCAATTGACAAGTTGGGAGACAGAGTATTGGGGGTCCTCTCCCTGGGCCTCCTTGTGTCTTGCTCAAGGCAGCACTGGTGACACCGGAAATAAGCACTTTTGCCAGTTGGACATGAGCACTTCAAAGGCCAGGATCTATCTCTGAACTCTAGCACCTACGCTGGTGTCTGCCACAGAGTCAGCACTCAGGAAATGTCTAGATTTCACTCGCAACAAGAAGAGGGAATTAGCAGCCGAGGATGTCAGCTCAGCCAGTTAAGAACATAGTGAGTGGAAGCCTGAAAGCTGGCCAGTTTCATCATTTCATTCCCATCGCAGATGACATAACTGCTGTGACCTTCTGACCATGCCTTCCGCCCCCACAATGAGTTTAATTTTACCAGCCGGCCTGACGCAGTCAGCATCAGGCATCAGAGGCTACGGAAGAAAGGCCACAGCCCATGGCGGGATTAACACTAGATGAAGCAACACAAGAAAACACTGACGGAGGCTACTGCCAAAGCTACATTCACATACTAAAGTTCACAGCCCTCAACTGTATCTGATCTTTTCACGCTCCTCCCTCTTTACTATGGTGTATTTAGTTAACCCGCTTTACATTACATAAACACATAGAATTGCTAACACTTGCCAAATGCCTGCTCCCCAGGTTCCAGGCACCACATTGAAGCCTTCAAATACTGCAGCCTACTCCATCCTCACAATACCCTTATGAGATAGAGGTTGTCATTCCTGTGTTACACATGAGGAAACAGAAGCTCAAAGAAATGCATAAGACGCCCGGGTGTAAGCAGCTCATGTACGGAAGAGCCAGGGTGTAAACGCTCACAATCCAGCTCCCTAAGCACACGGCACCACTATGAGGTCTCTTGACACGGTACCTGCCGATCCCTTTGCCCACGAGGTCCTTGACCTTCCTTCTCAGCTTGGTTCATTTGACCTGACTCATAAAATCTCAACTCAGACATTATTTCTCAAGAGCCACTACCAGGCTAAACTAGGCATCCAACCTGGGCCTTGGTATCCCCAATTCTACCTAAACATCTACCATGCTGAACTACAATGGTGTGATTGCGTGTTTGCCTCCCTCGCTAGACTGTGAACTTCCGGGTAAGAACAATGTCTAAATGCAGTACGCTTCTCCTGCCAGGATCTACAAAGTAAAGGGATTCTTGCTTCCAGATTATTGCAGATGAGCCGCCCCCTTCACACCCTACTCTGGAATCTGGAAGGGACACTGCTCCCTTGAGGCTCTACAACCCTGAGCTTTGATGCTGGCTGCTCCAGAAATGGGCTGCTTCTCCTCTCGGTCACTGTCACCGCTAAGTGGAAAATCATGAACTTGATGATACCAATCACTCTAGGCTTAAACCCACATAGTCAGGAAACAGCTCACTCCCCACCGACAGAGTCATCTAGCCCTTTCCATGATTTGGAATCTTGGCCCAACACTTCCTGGTGAGACAAAGAAGCTTGACCACCCTCAACCCAAACTGTCAACTCATTTCCTGCCCAGAATTAACCGCTTCCCAAAATAACCGCCTGTGCGAACATGTGAACATCAATTCCCTTCAGGGAAAGCCCCACCTCCACCTACCAGGCTGTCATCTTACCCTATGACCGCCCCCAGCAGTCCGATGTTGGTACCTTTGCCAAAGTTTGTGTGACTCATCCTTATCTATCATCACCTGTTGTAGGAAAGTTTTTGACACATAATGGGCATTTGATATATATTTCTTAAATAAATGAAAGATTGAATGAATACCGTCTTAGATGTCTACATAATACTTTAGAGCTTAGAAAGCTCTATTCTTTCAAGTGATATATGAGAGAACCAAGCTGTGAACTCAGCTGGGAAGGAGCAGAACTGGGAGCCCCTAGCACAATGATTTCTTGTATAGAACTATACTATGTTCTGGGGTCACCAAACTACAGCCTCAGGGCATCTGCCTATTTTTGTAAATAAAGTTTTATTGGAGCACAGCCATGTCCATTCATTTACATACAGTCCATAGTTGGTTTTGTGCTACAATGGAGGAGTTGAGTAGCTTCCCCAGAATGCAGGAGAGATCCTATGGCCTCAAAGATTTACCATGTGACCCTTACAGAAAATGTTTGCTGACTCTGCTATACATTACTGGTGACTCCGTGCACATTTAGATACATACGCTTACAACACACACATTCACACACACACATACACAGACTCACACATGTGAGGTTCACTCACAAAGGGAACCACATGGCTACTGTCTCTATCTGAACTTCTCTTTATTGTCAGCTGTGAGAAGGGAGCAGCAAGTTTGTTGAAATTGTGTATAGAATCTGCCTGTGAGTTCTGAGTTAAGAGATTCCATGGGTGAATGCATGGGCTTTGACCATGGACTTGACTAGGTAATATCTATCCTAACAATATGAAAAAGTAGCAAACTAAAAGAAGAAAAGGCCTCAGAGGCAAGTCCACCAAAAGCAATGAGAAGGGATAGCTTCCAAGAAAAGAAGAGATAGAAAAACCATGAGAAATGACAATTATACAATCTCAACTCAGATCCTTTAGTTCAGAGGTAAAGGCCCTACACACCCTTATAATGAGACAATTCAGTCAAATATGATGCTCTGCTTATATATTTCTTGTATCGTTACTATTATTATTATCATTAGTATTAATCTTGATGACTTGAGTTGGAGAAAAAGCTGCCAAGGACTTTCTACTGTCAGAAGCTTGAAATAACCTTTGGGGAAAAAGAATTCTTTGGGTTTTGGAAAAACACAAGAATTAATTAATTAGTTATGCAAAAACAAAGTAAATATCACATTCTAAAATAAAAAGATTTGAGATGTGTAGATTTAAACAATTTCTTAACAAAGAAATGTTTGTAATGGAAATGTCTCTTCCTAAAATAAGAACCCTGGCTGGGCACAGCGGCTCACACCTGTAATCCTAGCACTCTGGGAGACCGAGGCAGGAGGATCACTTGAGCTCAGGAGTTGGAGACCAGCCTAAGCAAGATTGAGACCCCGTCTCTACTAAAAATAGAAAAAAAATTAGTCAGGCATGGTGGCATGTGCCTGTAGTACC
>NW_012140858.1:4450724-4452052 GCF_000956105.1 Propithecus coquereli | reverse complement strand
ACATCTAGAATATAAGCTCTTCTATTAATAAAAGGTGAAGATTAATGGTATTTCAGAAATACGGGTGGAAAAAAATACTGAAATCCCAATATTATTGTTTTGCTGTGGTATTGAAGATAGTAAATTCAACTATCCCAAAGGAAATGGAAAAAAAGTAAAAGACCCAGATGTGTTTTTACGGAGCTTAAAAATGAATTTGCAAAATAAGTTACATATCCACAAAACATCCTGGTAAAAGTATAAAATGATACATTTAAAAAGCCCAAGAAATGCAATCATATCACCTACCAGCAATAGCTAACATGTAATAAGAATTTACTATGAGCCAGGCTCTAGTCTAAGTGCATTTACATTCAAATAACTCTTTTAATAGTCACAGTTATTCTGTGTGGTTGGTCCTATTATTATACCAGATTTAAAGATAAGGAATGAGGACCAGAGAGGCTAACTTAATTCAGGGCACATCACGGGAATGTCAAAGTGGTGTAACTCTGGCGCTAAGTTCAGGGAGCAATCCTGTTGTGTTTGGCTTTGAAGGGCCTCACCCTTGGCAGGTCAGGGAAGAAGCAGGATCCATAGGAGAATTTAGTTGTGCAGACAGGTGGTGCTGAGAGAGAAGTCTGGGGCTTCAGGGAGGGAAGGGTACTGTGCAGCGTTCTGTCAAGGATGAAGCCTGGTTAGATACAACAGAAAGACTGTGGAGAAGGGACCCGTACTAGAAAGAGGGCTGGGTAAGCAGAGTGAGGAAGGAGGCTTACACGGCCCATAAAGATCATACTTTGGAAACATATTGCCTGGACAGGTTTTTAGAAATTCTTTGGGACAAGTTTGCTTTATTTAAAAATACTGAAAATCATGCAACAAAAAAAGTGAATACCACCATTGAAGTTTCAGGGGTAAGTTAAAGGAAAATAAATAGCAGCCCCTTTCTGCATTCAGGCTCTTGAACAAATTGAAGATGAAAATGAAGACAAAGGCAGATGGGACATTAAAATATCCACTCTGTGACTGTGAAAAGTTAAGTTGGAGAACACAGCTTAGCTTCAGAGCCAAATGGCTCAGCCCTGCTGGTTGAACCCCAGATCTAGATAGCCCTGCCTGTCCTGGCATCACTGAATCCTGGACAAGTGCAGGGGATTCCTGAGGGGAAGATACAAAGAGAGCAGATGAGAAAAACATGACTGCTGTTTTCTTCCCAGATTCACCAAGCAGGTAAATCATTCCACCATCCCTATGGCAGACTGAATAACAGCAAAGAAAGACATGGAGTTACACTAACCGAGCTGCCTTCATGTGAAAGAAACTGCTGGAAAATGGATTTGTTACTG
>NW_012140858.1:4444158-4448404 GCF_000956105.1 Propithecus coquereli | reverse complement strand
CCAAGAGAGGATTGTATATGCACCTGTAAAAACTAACTGAGGTGTTCGCTTAAGATTTGGGCATTTTTACCTCAATTAAAACACTAATTTAAATTTTAGAATATTTTAAAGAAGGCAAACAAAACACTCACTGTTATTTCAATCCCAATCCCAAAGACAACTTCTAGTAACTATTTGATGTGTGTCCTTTTTCCTATGCTTATACACTGTAATCTTTCATTCTTTCTTTCTCTCTACTTATCTATTTGCCTGCCATATTTCATCACACCTGTCTCTGTCAATCATAAAATGCACCATTAATTTCCATACCATCAAGAAATAAGGAAAAATCTACTGTCAATTAAATTACAACACATCAAATATTATTAGATATATCTTGATTTCAGAGACATGAAAATATGACAAAAGTATGTCTCAGATTTGATGAAGTATAGTATGTTTTTATATAGATACAGATACAGATATAAATTTAAATAGATCTATACACACATATGCATGTGTAATAATATACATATATATTTTCTTTTACAAAAAATGTACTCATATGAGATATATTAGTCTGTGACTTTATTTGCTTAGCAATATAGCAAAGACATCCTTTCATATCAATACTTACAGATCTGTCTTTGCTGTTATGTTGTTATTGTTGCTCGTTCTTTCAAATGGCTGTCTAGTGTTTCTTGGTAAAGACATATGGTAATTCTTGAATCATTGCTCCACTGATGGACAAGCAGGCTGTTTGCAATTTTTTGCTATCTTAACAGTATGCCAATCAACATTTTCCAAAATGTAACTTTATGCACCTAAAATACATAGAGAATTTTCTGTAGATTAGATTCCTGGAAGTAGAATTTGATGTCAATGGATATCAGCATTTAAAGTTGTAACTGATGTCACAAATTATCCTCCACAAATTTGGAACCAATTCACTACCCATCCCATGGTGTAGAATAGTATCCATCTCCCACACCCTCACCAGGCATGGACACTACCAATCTTTATTATTTTTGCTAATCCATGGGGGAGAAATGGAGTTTCACTGACATTTTGTTTGGCCTTTTTAAGAAAACTTAATCATATATCTATGCTGGAAATTGTCAACACTAATTTGAACTAGACTCTAGAAATAATGTTACATTAATTAACTATGTTTATACACAAGGTACTGACCATGCTGTAGAGAGGACTTCTGCTTCGAAAAGGTGTTGGAACTGGCTACGTTTTGTACGGAAGTTTATTGCCCTAGGAGCACCTGGCCTTCCACAGCCCTTGCTGGGGAAATTGTTCTGGGTAACTTCTTAAGCATAGGATGCCACATTCTGTATTCAAATCACGACTGCCTGGCTTTTAGAGGATTTGGCCACGGAGAGGCAACTCCGGACCAACCCTATAGAATGGTCGGTTACCTGCCAGTTAGTCTGGTTTGCAAGCTTGGCTCCACAGGGAAAGCAATGAGTGAGTGGACACACATCTCCATGCTGCTTTGTGCATCCTCTACTCCAATCCCTCCTCCACAAACACTCCACTGGAACCCTCTGGAACCCTGCTCTGGGGTCAGCAAACACCCTTAAGTTGTCAACCTTTACTTAGTAAGCTCTTATTACATTTATTGCCCTCATTGAAATCTGGCTGTTCTCTGAGGCACCATTTCTCCAGTAGCCCTCCTACGTGGAAGGTGTTTTATTCTCTCACAGCCCACAACCTCAGAGTCTTGAGATGGGTTAAGTCTCCTCCTTGCTCTCCGCTTCTTACTATTACAAGACACACAGGCTCTTGTGAACGCATACCCTCTCCTTGTTGCTATTATCCACTGACCTCCTGACCACACCCCAAATCTTAAAGACCTGAGCCAAGGGCTCAGTTTCCCCTTCACCCCCACTCCCATCATCATCATCGCTAATCTCAACCTCCATGTGATGAACCATCCAGTGTCCTGGTTTCTCCACTCCTTCACCTTTTCCTCCATTCTATCTCAGCTACCCACGCCCACAGTCACATCTTGGATCTTCTCATGAATCAAAATGGTGGCATCTGTGAAACATCAACTTAAGCATCCCACACCCTGATCACTACCTCCTATCATTTCGGCCCCCACCACTCCCACCACAATTCTTTGACCTTACACTCACCATTTTGTCATCATCCTTTGGCTCTCCTGACTTCCCTCCCACTCTTGTCCATCTTAGATCTCATGAACAATCATTTTAATTATTTCCTGGTAAATCCTTTGAACTCCTTCACTCATAGCCCCTCCATCACATGCCCCTGCACACACCAGCCGCCACATCGCCCTTCTCTGAGGCTCCCTCCAGGCAGCTGTATGTTGTGGGAGGAAACAATTGCACAACTGAGAAGATGGGTTTCATGTTAATCTAATGGCCCCAAGTATTAGTGGACCCCTACCGCTGCCCAGAGAGCCGATCATCTCTAACAGGCTCACTGTCCCACTCCCTGAGGTGAATGACTTCTCTCTTCCTATACCTCCCACACCTCCTCCTCCATGTATAGTTTCAACCGATGATGTTGCCTCATGCTTGAGAAAAACAGAAGTCACTGGAAGCAAGGACTCTCAACTTCTCCCCAAGCATATGCAAGCCTACAATATCTGTGCCCACTTTCTCCATCTTTTAACATGCCATGATGGAGGAAGTGTCCTCAGGACTAATAAAGGCCAACCTTCCTCTTGGACTCCGAATCCTGTCCCTTGGTTGTATCCCTACCTTCTGAAGGGCTATACTCCCTTAGTTATGTTCTTTCCTGAAACATGGTCACCCCCACTAGACCATTCCCATCAGCAAAGAGACGTGCTCTAGTGCCTGCATCTTCAAAAAGAAGAATCTTCAACTCTCCAGTGAATCTCCACCCCTGCACCATTTCTCTGACCCCTACTCACAGCCAAACTCACTAAGAGTTGTCTATATACAATACATGTATACAATGTATGCAAGTCCTTGCTTTCCCTTATTGCTTTATTTTTATTTTTTTTAGACAGAGTCTCAATCTGTTGCTGTGGGTAGAGTGTACAATGCAGTGGCATCATCATAGCCCACTGCAACCTCAAACTCCTGGGCTCAAGCCATCCTCCTGCCTCAGCCTCCCGAGTAACTGGGACTATAGGCACACGCCACAACACCCGGCTAATTTTTCTATTTTTAGTAGAGACAGGATCTCACTCTTGCTCAAGTTGGTCTTGAACTCCTGAGTTCAAGTGATCCTCCCTCCTTTGCCTTCTAGAGTGCTAGGATTACAGGCGTGGGCCACCGTGCCCAGCCTGCTGTTTTACTTACTTTTACTTATTCTAGAAACTTAAAAATAGAAAGAAAGAATTGGATATTTATCTGCTTTTTTTTTAATGAACTAAAAGGACACACACAAAATGCATCACAGAGATTGTCACTATGTGGGGGAGAGCAGAATAAAGCTAGATGTGTGCGACAAAGGGGTCTTCAGCATCCTCCTTTTACTCCCGATTCTCTCTCCTCTGGCTTCCACCCCACCATTCAGTGGAAACTGCTCTTCTTAAGATCATCCATCAATAAACTACATGCTTTTAAATCCAATGAACATCATTTTGTTCTCATTTTACTCAGTCTCCAAACATTTCTCACTTCTTCCCTGCCACATGCTCCTCTCTCCTCCCCACCCCAACCCTGAACTTAGGGTTCTTTGAAGGATCTTTCCCTCCTGCCTCTATGGTCTTTCCCCACATTATCTCTTCTGTGACCATGGCTTTAAGTGCCATCTATCTGCTATAACTAACAAATTTAAATTTCTGGTCCAGTTAACTCCTCTGAGCTCCACTCTTCCTAATGCAACTATTTCTCCCTGGTATTGCCAATTTTAAATGTCCAAAACTCATCATTTTAACATATTCTTCCCTCACCTATCTCCCCTTCTCTGGGCTTCCTCAATAAGTTTTATCACCATCAATGCAGTTGATCAAACCATAAATCTCCCTTTCATTAATGTCCAGCATGTAAGCAACCAGTAAGTGGTTTATGTAACCTCTTATGCTCTCGCATTTTTCCTCTTTTCTTCATCTCTATTTCCAGCAGTGTAATCCAAGCCATTGGTCTCACCTGGGTTACGGGAATAGGCTCGTACCTGTTCTCATTTCCTCCTCGTCACCTCCTCCCCCACCCCTGATGTATTCTCTACTCATCAAAAAGGATCTCATTAAAACGAAAATTGGATCATGTTGGTTTATTGGTTGGTTTCTCTCTCTCTCTCTCTCTCTCTCTCTCTC
>NW_012140858.1:4442042-4444108 GCF_000956105.1 Propithecus coquereli | reverse complement strand
ACTTAAATGCAAACAGTAGGACAATAAAGCCTCCAAGATAAATTATAGGAGAATATCTTAATGATATTGAGGTAGGCAAAATATCTTCTACAGACCATGAAAGACACAACCCATAAAATAAAAAGTAATGAATTGGTATTCATTAAAATTAAGAACTTCCGCTTATCAAAAGACACCATTATGAAAGCAAATAGAAAAGCCACAAAATGGAAAGACCCTTACTATATGGCTAAAGATTCATACTCACAATCCTGTACATAAAAATTCCTATAAATCAACTGAAAAGACAAACCAGCCTAATTTTAAAATGAGCAACAGAATTGAACAGGACTGCAAAAAAGAGACTATCCATATGTCTAGTAAGCTAAGATGGTATCATTAGTCATCAGAAAGTTGCAAATTAAAATCACATATCCACAAAATTACTAAAATTAAGATGACTAACAATATCAAGTGTTAGTGAAGGTGTGAAGCAACTGGAAATCTTGTATATTGTTAGAGGAAGTGAAAGTGGTACAATAACTTTGGAACACTGTTTTGGCAATATCCACTAAAACTAAAAACATATGCTTGCCTTATGATTCAACCATTCTACTCTTAGGCATATTTCTATTGAGAAGAATTGAGGTCGTATGTCCACAAAAAGACAGGCAGAAGAATGTTTATAACTTCTTTGTTCATAATAGTCCCAAAATGAAAACAACCCAAATGTCTATCAACAGAAAAATAGATTTGAAAAATAGTGGAATAATAGGAATAGTAGGAATAGTAGGAATAATAGTAGGAATAATATATTCCTACAATATAATATTGGACAGCTACAAAAGGGGGGAAAAGCTACTTCTACGCACAATAATATGAATAAATCTCCAAAGCATTTTGTTAAGCAAAAGAAGCTAGATAAAATAATACATTCTATATGATGAATGAAATTCCTGTATGATTTTACTTATGTAATGTTCAGAATGGGCAAAACTAATTCATGTTGATAGAAGTCAGAATACAGTTTATATTGGGAGGATGAATATTGACTGGGAAGGGGTATGAAGGAAACTTCTGGGGTGATGGAAATGTTCTGGGTGGTGGTTACACAGGCACAGTCACCCCTCCATTATCCAAGGGGTTCCACATCTGTGGATTCAACCAACCATGGATCAAAAATATTGGAAATAAAAGATGAATGGTTGCATCTGTACTGAACATGCACAGACATTTTTTTCTTGCCGTAATTCTCTAAACAACACAGTGTAACAACTATTTACATAGCATTTACATTGTGTTCAGTATAATAAGTAATCTAGAGATGATTTAAAGTATATAAGAGGATGTGTGTAGGTTATATGCAAATACCATACCATTTTATATAAAGGACTTGAGCATCCATGGATTTTGGTGTTCATGGGGTTTCCTGGAACCAATTCCCCATGATGCCAAGAGAGGATTGTATGTGCACCTGTAAAAACTAACTGAGGTGTTCGCTTAAGATTTGGGCATTTTTACCTCAATTAAAACACTAATTTAAATTTTAGAATATTTTAAAGAAGGCAAACAAAACACTCACTGTTATTTCAATCCCAATCCCAAAGACAACTTCTAGTAACTATTTGATGTGTGTCCTTTTTCCTATGCTTATACACTGTAATCTTTCATTCTTTCTTTCTCTCTACTTATCTATTTGCCTGCCATATTTCATCACACCTGTCTCTGTCAATCATAAAATGCACCATTAATTTCCATACCATCAAGAAATAAGGAAAAATCTACTGTCAATTAAATTACAACACATCAAATATTATTAGATATATCTTGATTTCAGAGACATGAAAATATGACAAAAGTATGTCTCAGATTTGATGAAGTATAGTATGTTTTTATATAGATACAGATACAGATATAAATTTAAATAGATCTATACACACATATGCATGTGTAATAATATACATATATATTTTCTTTTACAAAAAATGTACTCATATGAGATATATTAGTCTGTGACTTTATTTGCTTAGCAATATAGCAAAGACATCCTTTCATATCAATACTTACAGATCTGTCTTTGCTGTTAT
>NW_012140858.1:4435668-4438356 GCF_000956105.1 Propithecus coquereli | reverse complement strand
CACACACACACACACACACACACACACACACACACACACTTTAGGACCTATAACACTCTCACTAAATTTGGAATGCCCAGAACCTAGCTCAACATTGGCACATAACAGAAAGACTATAAATATTGGTTAAATGAATCAACAAAGTGGATCAATCAGGGCATCCTACAATCATTTAAAATCCAGACACAGAGGGCTAAGAAATTAATAACAGAACCAAAACCAAAGCACATGCACCAAAGAAGTTAAAATAACAGCCAAGGAATAGTATATAATATGAAATAAAGAAAATCATTAGAATCAGAAAGTGTTCAGCATAGTGCCTAACCCTCAATAGGTATGATCATTATTAAAAAGAAATTTGTCGGTGGTAGCAGTCATGTAGTGTTCTGGGGAGGTCTTGAACCTTTCAGTGCCCCCATTATGATCCAGTCTTTTTGGGGGTCTAGCTGTGTGACTGAGAGTCTATTCCTCCTTATGCCTCTGTTTATCCCTACAGCAGGCTGAGGGACCTCCTGAGTTCCCTGGTGGTTAGGTGGCCTAACCAAGTAATACTATAACATTGAATATCATCTGAGTTGACTGGGAGGGTCTCTGTTCTTACAACTGGAAAAACAACAGGCTAACAAAGCCTGTATGTTTTCTCCAGGGCTAGTGTTCTGTCTTGTTAACAGTAGGAACCTAAAAAGTTTATGCTAAGATGGATTCAACAGATCAGAATGCTCCAATGATAGCAGTTTCTCAGTTACAAGACTTTGAGGAGGATGGTGAAGATCTTTACTTTCCAACCAATGAAAAAAAAGGGACTGAACAAAATGAGCAGTGGGTGGTCCCTCAAGTGAAGGTGCAGAGGACCCGTTACACCAGACAAGCAAATGAAGAAGAACTTCCAATAAAGGACAATACTGAAAATGGAATAGAATTTGACCCCGTGCTGGATGAGAGAAGTTATTGTTGCCATCGAGGCAGCCGCTACTGCCACAGCATCTGTGAACCTTTACTAGATTACTACCCATATCCATAATACTACCAAGGAGGGTGGATCATCTGTTGTGTCATCATGCCTTGCAACTGTTGGGTGGCTTGCATGCTGGGGAGGGTCTAATAGGAAGTTGGAGCTTAAATGCTTAAACTTCTGGCAGCCAATGTATACTAACTGCGTGCTACCCAACGAATTTGTGCCTATGAGGCGTTTGGCTCCTGCTAGCCAGTATTCCAGAATTACTTGTAAGTAATTCCTCTCTTCATGTCTAATAACTTCTACATCATCAAAAAAAAAAAGAATGTTCTAATGAATTGGGGTTTTTTCTGAATTTTTTATGGTTTTTCTCTGTCTTTTAGCAGAAAAGAGGGAACAAATTCTCATGAAGTCTATTTTGCAGCTAATGAGCTTTAGATGCAATATGTCCAAGTGTGAAGTCAGTATTAGAGCATTATCTGGATAGACAACCCCAATTCCAAGGATCTCTTAATGGGACCTGTGTTAGGAGTGCCTCCTGCATGCCGGTGCATGCGGTACTATGGTGGGAGGAGGCCTTTTCTACCAGAAACTAGTAACACCCATCACACATCAGGAAAGCTGACCTGCCCACAGCACCTCTCATTGCTACCTTCCAAAAGGGGCCTTCAACAGTCACCTATTGTTCCCTTGTCTTATAAAGGGAGAGACTAAAGTTCCTACAACTAAACCAAGTAACGCCAACCAAATCAAGCCAAATGTAATGATTCGACATTTCCATTTTCTCACCTCTGAATTCCTACCCTAGAACTCATGGACTCTCGATCACGCTGCTGAACATTTTATGGAACCAGTGTGATGAACTGGAAACCCCATGGGCGTTAGAGTCAGAATTCCAATCACACATGTACTATTTTGTCTTGAGGTCTTGAACAAATCACTTAATCTTGCTTAGTCCATTTTCTCATCTGCAAAATGGGAAAAGTATGCCAAATTTGTATTGCGTTTAAAAGAATTAGAGATGATGTAGGTCAACCCCTGCGGCTAGCTCACAGTGGGTGTTCAATATTGACACAAACGCATCCATTGTAAACTGAGGGACCTCTTTCCTGAGCTTGACTGTAACACCTCTGAGGACAATGTACTTTTTGTTTTCCTAATATCTTGAGTAGACAGTTTAGTTCATTTATTTCCATTTTTTTAATTTAGTAATGAAAGTATTATAATTAGGGCTCTTAATTTTCTTTGGGGTAAATCCCATGTTTTGGTATGCAGTCATACACTGATAATGACATTTCTGTCAACAATGAGCTGCATATACAATGGTGGTCCCGTAAGATTACAAGGGAGCTGAAAAATTCCTGTCTCCCAGTGATATCGTAGCTGTTGTATCACAATGCATTACTCAGTGTTTGTGGCGATGCTGG
This sequence comes from Propithecus coquereli, assembly GCF_000956105.1. Classification (NCBI taxonomy): domain Eukaryota; kingdom Metazoa; phylum Chordata; class Mammalia; order Primates; family Indriidae; genus Propithecus; species Propithecus coquereli. The sequence goes on along the minus strand of NW_012140858.1, from coordinate 4,435,974 downwards.
TATAAATAAAACTACTGTGCTGCCAGTTGTGTAAAAGTAAAGCAATACAGTTATGCACAGTACGTAATACTTGATAATGATAATAAACGACTATGTTACTGGTTGATGTATTTACTACACTACACTTTTTATTGTTATTTTAGAGTGTATTCTTTCCACTCATAAAAACCAAAAGTTAGCTGTAAAACAGCCTCAGGCAGGTCCTTCAGGAGGTATCCAGAAGAAAGCCCTATTATCATAGGAGATGACAGCTCTGTGTGTGTTACTGCCCCTGAAGACCTTCCAGTGGGACACGAAGTGGAGGAG
>NW_012140858.1:4330908-4434638 GCF_000956105.1 Propithecus coquereli | reverse complement strand
TCAAATTTAACATTTTAATGTAACTCAATATATCCAAAATATTATCATTTGGACATTGATCAATATGAAAATATCGAGGAGATGTTTTCCTATTTTTACACTAAGTCTTTGAAATCTGCTGTGTATTTGACACTTACATCCCATCTCAACTCAAACAAGACACATTCATGTGCTCAATAGCCAGATGTGAATTGTGGCAATCATAGTGAACACCCGGGTCAATGCTATTTTTTCTTTGGAGAAATTATTAGGGCATATCTTAGACCTAAGATATGGTAAAGCTTTGTTCCTCAGTGCTTTATAAAAGGTTTATCCTCTGTTTGTAGGGTTCAATATACTTCTATAGAAATATCTTATAAATTATGTCCATATCCTCTTTATCTTTGTGTCCACCGAATCTGCCAAAGTTCCAAATTTTCTCATTACAATTTTGATTCTGTCAAATTTTTCTTGTATTTTCTGAAGATTTTGTGTCCTACATATTAGTGCTATGTTCATTGGTGCATAACTATTCATGACAGTCATATTCCATTATGAAACACAGGCTCCGTCATTACAAAGTATTCCTTTTTTACTTAACCAGCACCTTTTACCTTGAATTTTACTTTCCTGATATTAATACTGTGATCCCTCTGTATAGTCTTTTGGGTTGCCTTGGCCTGTGTACCTCCATCCAGTTTTATAATTTCCATGTCTCTTTATTTCAAATCTGTCCTCTGAACCACCTGACTGAACTCAGTATTGAATCTGTGAGTATAGAGACTCCGACTAAAGAATCTTCTCTCTTCTACAGTCACAGTATAATTGAGCCTTGGAGAACGATAAAGTTACTTAGTGTATTCATTTTTAATGACACTAATTCCCTATATATTTATAGCACACTGCAGCCTGAAAATCACTGTCTTAGCTATTATCCCCTTAATTTTCACAGCCACCTTCAAAGTAGAAAAGGCAAATATTGTCATTCATGGTGATTCTGAACACAAGGTAGTGTAATCTGCTCAAGTATTTATTTATGGTCATGTGTATAAATTAGCTAGGGCGCTTCAAGACAAGCCCACTAATTCAATGCAAGGAAGATGAGTCAAACAAACCGCAGATTGGGGAAGCAGGAGGATTCCTGGGGTGGTGTAACTTTTCTCCGTTTTGTTAAGTATAGAGGTTTGGACTTTTATTTATTTAAAAAAAACACTTATTGACTACACTGTATACAATAAACTAGGTTAGCCAGTGGGAATACAATTTGAATAAGGCATAATCCCTGATTCATAGGGCTCGTAGCATAGTGTACTTTAATGATTCTTAAATCTCATTAATCATCAAAATTGACTAGAAAAATTTTTTAATTACATATTCCCTTGGTCCCCCTCCGGGCACACTCAATAATCATGGGGATAGAACCCAGGAATCTGTATGTTTAAAAACTCCACAGGCCCAGATAGAGTTGAGGACACTGGACATTCTAACAAAGCAATAAACTGTTGGCACACTTCGCAATTCTCATTGAAGTTTCACAGCAACACAGTGAGGCAAGAGTTTATTATATTCACTTTGTAAATGTGAAAATTATGAAGCAGAGTCATTTTCCAAATCACAATCAGTGAATGACAAGAGTTGAGCCTGGAACTGCAATTCATTTCTCCAAGTCCTATACTCTTGTGTCTTCACCTACACTTCATGCAGCCAAAGGAAGAAAGGACAGTGCCTAAATAAAGAGCAGAAGAAGAAAAAAGGAGAGTCCTATTCTTATTACTGAGAGCTTAGCCAAAAGCCCAGCACAGTGCCTGACTTATAATAGGAACTCAGTATAGGTTATTCAGTTGAACTGAAACTCCTGTGCCTACTACCAACAGAAAAACCCCAAACCAGACTGATGTTGCAACTCCCCAAGCCCAGAACCTAAGCCATGGTTGATGACAACAGCCAATCAGTCAATCAGTGCTCATCAAATATCAGGCACTATTAATATATTCCATCAAATGTATATAATCTCACACACACACAATTTAATCCTTACAACAACTTTATGAAGTGGGAACCATTCTCAACCCCATTTTCTAGGTGAGGAAACTGAGGAACAGAAAAGTGAATTAACTTGCTCAAGGTCAGAAATCTAACAAGTGTTGGCGGCCCAGAGATCATGTGTGTGACCATTTCAACATACAGCCAGCCACTCTGCACCATACTGGATTCCCGGCCTTCAGCCATGTCCATGGCTAGAATTAAATTATGACATTTTTTGATCCATAATTTTTTTTTCAGTGACACCCTATTATCCATGGTCCCAGAATCATTACTCAGCTGGGAAAATCACACCTTGCCACATTCCCCTGGCATTGACCTGATTTCAGCTAGGCTGTTTCACGCACATGGCCACCATCCCACCTATGGTTGTCACAGTGTCTCTCTGCTTTTCTGGCTCAAGGATTTCTCCAAAACCATGGAAACCTGCTCAGCCCCAATGCAGCCTGGCAGTTTGAAAGCATTCACACCCCCAGAGTCGGCCCCTTCCCAGAGGGGGATGAGAGTTGATGGATAGATGCTCCAGGCTCACTGTTCTTCAGAGAGACAGTTCTGAGGTATAGTCTGCAGGCTTCTCAGTCTTGGCACCGCTGATATTTTGGGATGGATAAATTTTTGTTGTGGGGGTGGCGACTGTCCCAGGCATCGTAGAATGTTTAGCGGTATCCCTGGATGCCTGGATGCCAGTAGTAGCACCTCCCAATTGTGACAACCAAAAATTCCTTCATACGTTGCCAAATGCCACTGGGAGGGAAAAACCACTCCCAGCTGGGAACCCCTGAACTACATGCATTGACATAAGATCCTCAAAGAGATTCAATGCCAGCTGCCCACCATAGTGACCAATTCAATGATATACCCTTTATGGGCTCTTTTTCCACACTGCCCTTCTACTCCTTGGGGTCACCTCCCAAATAAACTTTTCAACTAAGTCCTTGCCTTAGGCTTTGCTTTCAGGAGAACCCAAACTCAAAGACAGCAGATATTAGCGAGCGGTCCTTAATTATATGCAACACCACCACCTGATGGAAATGTGTGTCATAGACCTTCCAAAGGTGAAGAAAGAACTCACATTTGGTTCCATCTGAGGCCCTCAGGCATATCCTCATGGCCTGTTAGAGACGTACAGAGAACACTTTCAGAACCAGGGGCCTGGATGACAACTCTATGCAAGGGAGAAACTTGCTTGAGTTCTCTCACATTCCCATGGTGGGTGAATCGTGCCACAGAGCACAAATGCAAGACTTCTAGGATGATATGTGCAGTTGCCTCGGGTCAAGAGCAGTGATTCACAACTCGTCTTCCACTTATCTAACCCAGAATCTCTGAGAGTGAGATCTGGATCTGGGTATTTTTAATAAAATACCCTTAGGTAGTCCTGACATACGGAACTGCAAGTCCACTCTAACCTGCCACTCACAGGTGCAGGGCTCATGGGGCAAGCGAGCCCCTCAAGGACCCATGGAGGATAAGAACCAGACCAGACCCGACGTCCTGACTCCCAGGCCTGACACACGGCAGCTGCGTGGCAGCTCTGGACTTCTCACCATCACAGCTCAACTCCAAGGGACTGGGGCTAGGAAGGTGGAGGAAGACAGAAGGGAAGGCCCAACTGTCACCTGCTCTGGAAAGCTGCCCTGAGAGAGAACCCAAATGTTCTTGAACCTGAATGATACATGCCAAGGGTTTGCAGGAAGTTCTTGCTCAGCAAATGCAGGTCATAAGGCATAGAAATGGGGGGTAATCCTTCATCCAGAGACCTGGGTAAGGAAAAGGGATCTCAAGAGAATAATTCACAAGCCCAAGACCATACGACCCAGCAGGGAGCTGAATCAGGTACTCCCATGTTCATGGCAGCACTATTTACGACAGCCAAGATATGGAAACAACCTAAGTGTCCACGACTGAATGTATGGATAAAGAAATACACACAGTGGAATATTTTTCAGACTAAAAAAAAAAAAAAAGAAATGAAAGCGTCCAAAGTGTCCACGACTGAAAATATGGATAAAGAAATACACACAGTGGAATATTTTTCAGGCTTAAAAAAAAAAAAAAAAAAGGAATTCCTCCCATTTGTAACAATGTGGATGAACCTTGAGGACATTATAAGTGAAGAGGGCCAGACACAAAAAGACAAAGGCTGCATGATCTCAATTACATGGGAAATCTAAAAAAAACAAAAAACTAACCTCATAGACTCATAATAACAGAGAGTAAACTGGTGGTTACCAGGCACTGGGAGGTGAGAGAAAAGGGGAAATATTAGCCAAAGAATACAAACCTTCAGTTTTAAGATGAGTAAGTACTAGAGGCCTAATACACAACATGGTGACTATGTGACTATAGTTAATGATGCTGTATTGCATACTTGAAATTTGCTAAGAGATTAGGTCTTAAGTGATCTCACTCCCCCCCCCATGAAATGATCACTGTATGAGACAATGAATGTGTTAATTATCTTAATTGTGATAATCATTTCACAATATATACATGTATCAAAACATCACATTGTATGCCCTAAATACATACAATGTTTGTCAATCATACCTCAATAAAGCTTGAGAAAAAATGTTTTTTATTTTAAAAGGTAAACATTTTTTCAGGCAAAATAAATAAACGAAGATCAACCTTCACATTTTTCCTTTGTTCAAAATATCAGCCATGGTTTCCTAAATGCTAAGCTTGTTGTCTCAGTCCCCAACCAGTTCCCATCCAATGGGCCACCTAACAAGTATAGTTCTTCCTCAATGCAGTTCAACTTTTCACCCTTGTACACCATGTGTCCTTTGTCTAGGAAGGTGCCAGATCAACGTCATGACACAGCCTTCTATATTTGCAGTGTTCCAGGTAGAAGGGCTCAACAAACTAAAGCCTGCCTTTCTTTAAACAGCTTGGAAAGGGAGTTGCCCAGGATCACACAGAGGGCAGTGCCAGAGGCAGACCAGATTTCACATCTCCTGGTGCCTGGTCCAGGTTGTGTGAGAAAAAGTAGAAAGAGAGAAAGGGAATAGCTAGCACAGCCAACTGGCCTCTCAAATGTCTTCTGGCTTAGTTGCCTCCTAAAACATGGAATCCATGGTTTCATAAATGGAAAAACACAAACACTTTCCCAGTAAAAACTGAGTTGATTTTCCTGCGGGATCAAACAGCATGTACTTCTCATTTACTCCAAAAGTTCTCTGGAATAATGAAAGCCCTGGCGTGATTTTGTTTCTCTGCTTCCTTCCAAAGTTTCCAGTTGAGCAGAGCCATGAGGATTATTTCCCACTTGGCCTTAGCAAGCTAAGGTATGTTTGTGACCTGGGCATACACGTACAGCCCAAAGCAACCATGAAACTTCCTTTCTCTATCTCCAAAGCGGGCTGTCAGCCCCCTGCTTCCACCACCACCAATAATCACATACCTAGTTCCCAATGCTGTATTTTGGCATTTTAAAACTACAAAACACCATGAATGAGGCCAGATGTGATTTTCCTAGCTGCAATGATTCGGAGGCTATGGATAACTTGGTGCCCCTGAAGGAACAATTATGGACCAAAAACTCCCATAATTTAATTCTAATTATAGTTAGTTTACCTTCATCTTAACACCTTGTTATTGTTAAATTAGGTCACTGTGGGTAGGGCCTGAGCAATGGTATTTTTTAAAAGTTTCCCAGGGTGCAGCTTCAGGGTTGGCAATAGGTTGCAATAGTATTTCCCAGACTTGCCTGTAATTAAAAAGAAAATTATCTGGAGTGCTTAATAAATGGACAGAAACCCAGGCCCCTCCCCAGATCAGTACATTCTGGATGAAGCCTGGAATCTGTATACTTAAAAAGTACCTCCAGATAATTCCTGTTATTTGGGAAAGTTTAGGATCTGGCAAATTTGGGAAAACAGGGTGATGACATAAATTTTTAAACACCCAAGAGAGACATTTGCTTTCCAGTAGCTTAGAAAACATAAGGAAACTTCCATCAGCTACAAAAGAAAACCCAGTCTTGGACCAGGGGTTCCCCTCCAGAAGCCTCCCTCTCCATTCAGGCAGGCCCCTACATCCCTACATAGTGAGCAATAATCTCACTGCTACAACCCTTCTCATCTCTTTCCACACCCAGCCTGGTCCCTTCCACTCAGTGCAGCTTTCTTAAACCTGTCTGTCCTTCTGAGTTTAAATCCAGTTCCAGAATCCCTTATACTAGCCTATACTGATTTCTCCCATCTCTGAGTTCCTGTGTCAGGAGAATTGCTAATGGTAACACCTGAACTGTATTCACCCTGATTTGCTTAAAGAGTCCACAACGGTGTCTTGCCTCTTTAGGTGATGAGCCCCATGGGGGCTGTGCTAAGACTAGAATAGACCCCAAATATGGCTGCTGAAGGCAAAGCCACAAGAGTGAATGCTTTGGTCAAGCTTCATGAGAAAAGTCTGTAATCCTCCCCATTTTCCTTCCAATGCTCAGCCCAGTGCCTGGAACACGACATGCCTCCAACAAATGGCCATCAAATTTGAAAAAAATTTCAAGCGATATGAGCTAACCCACTAAAATGCATTTTAAGCTATAAATCTTTGAGCACATACACAGAATTGAAATTATGATTTCAGAAACTAACCTAGATACAACTCATGACTTAGATCTGTTCAGTTTCTCTGCACCACCAGCTCTCAAACTTTTTGGCCACTTGCTGTCAAAAATTATTGAGTATCTTAAAGAGTTTTTGTTTATGTAGATTATATCTATTGATATTGACTATATTAAAAATTTTAAATGGTCATTTAAACTATTTATTTTAAAATAACTATAGTAAGCCCATTATATGTCAATATGTTAACACAATGTATTAATATTTTTATGAAAAATAACTATTTTTCCAAAACAGAAATAATTTAATGAGAAGGGTGACACTGTTTTACATTTTTGCAAATCTTTTTCATGTTTGGCTTAACAGAAGTCTGCTAGATTCTTCGATCTGCTTCTGCATTCGACTTATTGCCATGTCATACATAATGTAGCCTCTGGAGAACTCCACTATATACTCATGAAAGAAGGAGAGTGAAGAAGCACAAATAACATGTTTGAATCATTATGAAATACTCTTGGCCTCATGGACTCCCTGAAAGAGTGTTAAGGAACCCCAAGATCCCCAGACATACTTTGAGAACTGTTGTTCCCTACATTTAATAATACAAGTTCTAGACACAGTAGGAAAAAATTAATCAAAGGATTTGTTTTCTTGCTTTGAAAGAGATGTATAAGGATTTATCCCACTAGAATAAATCTTTGGATGTTAGGATGTCATTGCAGAGAAATTTGAATGCGCATTCTCACTAAATGACTAAAATATTGTGGATGTTAAAAAATCACAAATCATTTATCTTCATGAAACAGAATATTGCTAGTAACAGCACAAAACCTTAGACTCTGTAATGTTCCTTCTAACTTATATCTTATCATCTTTCTGGAACTTTGACTATATCTTCCAGATCAGCAGATGCTCTAGCAAGGAGACCAAGATTGGCATAAGATGGTAGATGAAAATGATAATTGCAACTATCTCTTAGAGGTGTTATGAGGAGTAAATAAATCAATGCATGTAGAGTACTTAGAATAGTGCCTGACACACAGCAGATTGTCAATAACTATTGGCTAATATATATCTTTTAAAGTTTCTTAAAAGCAACTAGAAAACTAAATTTCTGTGATTGACTTCATTCCCCATAATTTAGCATGACTTATAAAGGTTTGTTTATAGTAGCAATTTTAAGGCTAAACTCACTTAAAATAGCCTTACCATAAAAGGATCAATTAATTAAGGTTTCATTACAGAGTTGTGTGCTAACAAATCAAAAATAAGGTTTGAAAATCCACAGTACAAACAGACTGTGGAAAATATCTCCTTCCCCCAAAGCTTTTGTGCATGTAGCAGCAATCCGACTTGCTCTAGCAACTGTTCAATGGCAATTAAATTTAAGTTGACGCCTGGGTTCACTGTACACCAAGAGGAATTGTTAATGTCAAACATTCACTGAGCACTAACAGATTCAACAAACACACACCGAACATTCACTACATGTAAACCCAAGGAGGGAAGAGGACCCAAATGTAAACTAAATAAAGTCCTGCCCTCAGGGAATGGCAGGTAGCTTCACATGTATGGAACAGTGATACAGCCAAGATGTCCTAAATACTCAAACAGACAGGAAAAATGCTTATGGAAGAGGGAAAAAAAGGTCATGCTGACTTGAGCCATCTGGGAAGACTCTGCCAATGTGGTAGCTTTTGAACTGGGTGTTGAAAAAGGTGGGATTTCACCAAGAGGAAACGGCACTAGCAGACAGTGGGGTTTGGCACGGTAGGCTGATATAATGGGAGCATAAGACAACAATGAAAAGGGTTGTTTGGAAGTGAATGGAACGGGTTTGTATATGGGGATAAGAAGCCTAGACTTTATTTAATAAGCAAAAAGGCAGCTTGAGCAATAACAGGTACAAAGCCATGTCATACACAGCTTGGTGTTTTGGTAACATCACCTACTATGCTTTGCAGGAAGGATGAAAAGGAGGGCACTAGCCCTGAGGACACCAAAGAGGAGGCCAAGCCAACAGTCCAAAGGAAGAAGTGATTGGGACATTTGCAATGGGGACAGGAAAAGAGGATTTGACATTTATTTTAAAAGAACAATCCAGGAGATTGGGGGATGACTAGATGTTAGTGGATAACTATCCTGTGCTGGACCAGGGCTGTGTGTGTTATAAAAGAAAATTTTTGAAACATCTCTAAGAAGGTAAATTTGGAAGGTATGTTGGATGGAGGACAATAAAGAACTCAAGATTATCTTATTCTGGAGTAAAGGAATGGAGAAAAAAAATAAATAATCCCACTAGAAAAATAATAAGCAAAGGGCTCTTGTAAACTGACAAGAAAAATGAGCATACCAATTGATAAATAAGCCACAGACCTGAACAGCCAATTCATAAAGGAAGAAATAGAAATGGCCAAGAAATATGGGGGGAAATGCCTAGCTCAATTAAAAAGCCAAAGAACATAAATAAAAATATAAGATATCATGTTTTGCCTCTAAGATTGGCAAGAAATATAAAGATTGGTGAGGCATACACGGTTGATTGCCGACCTGACAGCGTCCTTCCTTGCCAACGAAACCCTAGATTTGTTCAGTCATCCAGGATCTTCCAATTGGTTTTGTTTTTCTAGGTCCTAGCCTAGCCCCAGCCAAGTAAGGAAGAATCTTGATTAGTATGAGCTGAAATTGGTGATTCCATTCTGCTTATCAGTGATTGGCTTGGTAAAGGACATATGCTCCAATTCTGGCTAAAAATATGTGTGAGAAAGTCTCTAAGGGGAGAAGTGAAGAAAGTTGAAGGAACAGCTGTTAGGTCCTATGAAAAGAACTCCAGGCATTGTATTACACACTTTATTCGGCCCTAGATGTTGATGCACAAGGGTGTAAGCCCTGGAGCTACTGCAGCTCTATTGAGAAGATGAGGGTACCCAGCTAGCATGCCGAGAATGACATAAAGAAAAGGTAGAAAGAAACTGGCATTTGATATCATTCAACAGCTGAATTAAGCTATTCTGGAATCTCCCTATCTTGAGATACCTTGTTATATGTGGTTTTCTTTTAAGTCTTATTATTTAAGCCACTTTTATTTGAGTTCTTACTTTCTTGAAGACCTTCCAATATCATCTGGGCTAGCTGTGAGAATAATTTTTACCTACACATTAGCTACTCAATAAATATTCATTCAATGAATAAATGGCTGAGGCCTAAGAGGATGACAATGGGAAGTGCCTAGAAAGATCATAGACTTCAAGTTGGAAAGGATCTTGGAAAGCCTGTAGAATTTGAGTATGTTCAAATTAACCCAAGGAATCAGTGAGAAAATGGAAACTGGAACAGATTTTGGACTTTCCCTAAGTGACTCCTACCTAACTCACAACCCTACTTTCCTCCAAGATAGCTGCCCCAAAGGCCCTAGTTTCCATTTGGCACCAGCTGTGCCATATAAACTTGCAGAGTCATGACCTGCCCCCATGGGTCCCAACACTGGCTACTCGCCAAAGGCCCAAAGACACTCACTAACCCTGAAAGCAAATGGATCTTCATCCAAGAGGACTAAGAAAGGTCCCAAACATGATATGCATGGGAGAGTCCCTGCTTTGCCCTTCCCTGAGTGTTACAGCAGAAAGTGGTGGCAGAAATCCAGAGTCTGCTGGGAGTGTCCCTGTGGGTTCCTCTTTCATCATATAAGTTATTTATTCAGATTAATCTGCTAAAAGTTGTGGATTTCACTGGTGAGATCATGAACACATTCACTTTCTTCTCCCAGAAGCAGTTTTTTCTTGTGACATCCTCAGCATTCCCTCCAGATGAGGCATCTTCTCTCTTTTTATTGCTGCATAATTAATCCTCTTGGATTCTGCAATTGGAACATGAAATATACTCTGTCTTTCTGCCAAATTTAAAATTTAAATGTTAGCTAACTAGTCAGGAAAAAAAAGAACTTTACCTTATGCCATAAGTCAAAATAAATCCCATAGAATTAAAAATGTAAGGATAAAAAATAAACCATGAAAACGGTAAGAAAAATATAAATGAATATTCATAACACCTTGCAGTAGTGATATACTTTCTAAAGATGGCACTAAAGGTAGAACCCACAAAAGAAAAGATGAATGGATTTGGCTATAAAAACATTTCAAATTTCTGATGGAAAAACTGGAAACTGGAGCCTGGGAGTGGGAGATGACTAACTTGTCATTGTGTGCCTTTTTGTGCTGTTTTTGTGTCTGCGGATTATCTTTTCAAATGATAAAATAATAAACTGACAATGTAAACTTCCACAACCAAAACATTAGAAGACAAATAATAGATTAAAGGAAAATGTACTGCAACATCTATTACAGACATATGTTGTTGTATTTAATATGTGAGGAGCTAATAAATATTAATAATGCCATGTAGCCCGGTGTTCAGAAACCGGCTTTGCAGACAGACTGATCAAGTCAGCTCCAGGACTCCCTCTTGCCAACTGTATGATTGAGCAATGTTCTCTCCCTGCCTCATTTTCCTTCTCTGCAAAATGAGGATAATGCCCTCCAGGATAGAATGAGAAGTTTCTAATACACAGATCCTTAAAACCCTGTAAATTTACTGAGTGATAAAGATGATAGGGGCTTTTTTTGTCCTAATGAGCTGATTCTTGGTGAGTCTCTAGATAGCTTCAGGACCACCTGGGTGGTCCACCAGGAATACCCACCCTTGATTAGAAGCTTTGAATTTTCAGCCCAACCTCCAGGGAGGGGACAGGGGCTAGACATTGAATGAATCACCAATGACCAATGATTTAATCAATTGTGCCTATGTAATAAAACCTCCATAACAACCCTAGCAACTGGGTTCTGAGAGCTTCTGAGTTGGTGAACATATCCACATTTCAGGAAAGCGGTGCACCCACCCCCAACTTCATGGGGACAGATATTCCTGCACTCAGGACCCTCCCAGACCTCACACTATGAACCTTTGGCTACTTTGTATCCTTTATAATAAGCCAGTAACAGTAAATAAAGCACTTTCCTCGTGGGAATATAGAAGAAAGGAAAACCCTACATTACACTGTTATAAAAACATAAGAAGGCAAAAAAAAATGTTTATATTTAATAATAAAGTGCTTTCCTGAGTTCTGTGAGTCACTGTAGTAGATTAGCTGTCAAACCTGAGGAAGAGTGCAAGGGAACCCCAATTTATGGCTGTTGCTCAGGAGTATGGCTGACCCGATACTCGCAACTGCCATTTAAGATGAGGGCAGCCTGTGGGACTGTCCATTAAAGATATAGGGTCTGACACTCCCTCCAGGTAGTGTTAAAATTGAGTTGAATTATAGGACAACCAGGTGGTGTCACAGAGCTGGAGAAGTGGTGTTGGAAAAGACACCACATATCTGGCACTGGGAGGAAACAAGACCTCTTATTTCTCACATGGTGACTCTGAGGATTAGGTGAGAGAATTTAGCAAATAGTGGGCCCCAATGAAGTATTAATATTACTATTATCATTACTACTAGGAAAAAGAAATGAACCCACCAGTTGGAAAATGGGTGAAGATAATTAACAGGTAATTCACAAAAGAAGAAAAGCAAATAGTCAATCAACAGGATATTCAACCTCATCAATCATCGAAGAACTGCATCTTAAAATAAGATACCACTTTCTACTCATCTAATTGCCAAATATTAAAAATAATAGTTGGCCAGTCATGGTGGCTCGTGCCTGTAATCCCAGCACTTTGACAGGCAGAGCCAGGAAGATCACTTGAGGCTAGGAGTTCAAGAACAGTCTGGAAAGTATAATGGGATCCTCCTCCCCATCTCTATAAAAAATAAAAAAACAGCCAGGCATGGTGGCATGTACCAGTAGTCCTAGCTATTCAGGAGGCTAAGGCAGGAGGATCACTTGAGCCCAGGAATTCAAGGTTGCAGTGATCTATGATCTTGCCACTGCACCATAGCCTGGGTGACAGAGAAAGACTCTGTCTCTAAAAAAACAAAACAAAACAAAACAGCTATAAAAAAGGATGAATTAATGCCTCTTGCAATAATTTGAATGGAATTGGAAACCATTCTCCTAAGTGAAGTATCTCAAAAAATGGAAAAACAAACACCACATGTACTCACTATTAAATTGGAACTAACCGATGAGCACACATATGCACAGAGGGAAGTAAAACTCACTGGAAATCAAGCAGGGAAGAGGGGGAAGTAGAGGAGGGGCAAAAACCTACAATAAACACTATTTGTGTGATGCGCATACCTATAGTCACGACTCAAGCATTACGAAAGCAATCCACGTAACCAGAAATATTTGTACCTCCTTAATATTAATATTTTGAAATAAACAAATAAAAATTGGAACAAGAAATGAGAGTGGGCCGCAAGAAGACACATCTGTCTGAAATTTCTCAGTGAAGGGTGAGAAAGACCTCCCACTAAGGGCCACACCCCTGCGAAGCTTTCACATCTACTTCACTCGAGCCCGGGCAGTATTGAGGCTCATCTCTGTGGTTGGAACTCAAAGACTAACCTCCCCTTTCCTCTGTGTCTAGCCTTTGACTGCCAACGCTGTGCCAGGCACAGTGCCCAGCCATGGCTCTCTCTAATAAAAACCTCCAGCTGCCAACAGTGGTTAGGTTACTAATCAGCACATTAACAACTCAAGGGCAATGAGTGATGATCAACTTTACCCCTTACTCGGCTCTCAACTGTATGCCAAGCACTGTGCTAGGTGGTCTACGGGTTTATCTCATTTAATCTTCACAAGAATGTGTGCATCATGGCCTGTTATTATTATCCCCACCTTAAGATGAAAAACTGAAGCAGGGAGATGTTAACCAACTTATTCAAGGCTGGGACGTGGCAGGCCTCAGATTCTTATCACCTTCCTACCTCTCCTCCTCCCATCTCACTGGACCCTCCTTCATTCCAATCTATTTTCTGGACTGACTGAGCAACAATGATGAGTCATGTTAATAGCATGTACTCTTGATATGAAATGATAAAAATGACATCGTACCTCTGTGGTCTTCTCCCCCAAACCCACAACTTCAATCTAATCATGAGAAAAACATCAGACATACCCCAATTGAGGGATTTCTGCAAAATACCTGACCAGTGCACCTCAAAGCTGTCAAAGTCATCAAAAATAAGAAAAGCCTGAGAAACTGTCATGACCAAGATGAGCCTAAGGAGACATGACAACTAAATGTAATATATCTTGGGTAGGATCCTGCAACAGAAAAAGAACATGAGATACAAACTAAGAAAATCTGAGTGTAATTCAGATGTTCCTCACCATCCTAGTTGAGGCCAGCCTAGATCAACCAATAGTTGGCCTATTCCCTGACGTGTGACCAAGTTTATCCGAGATCAACAGAGCACTAACTGACTCACAGCTGTTCACAAAAGCATGAACAAGCCCAGCCAAGACCCAGCCCAGCCCAGATCATCTGAATCCCAGAGTCATGAGCTAAATAGACATTTTGCGGTTGGTTGTTACACGGCATTTTTGTGGCAATAGATGACAGATACAACAGCCAACTAGCATGCAATTATTGGTTCACCCCAACTGAAAAAAGACACCTTGGTGGAGAAGAAAAATGAGGGGGAAAATTGCAGGAGCTCCTTTCCCAAGAAGAAAAGAATAACAAGACCCCACAATCTGGCCTTTAATGACCAACTTCAGCTTCATCTCTAATCACTTCCAGTATTTTCACTTACACCTGAGACCAAACTCTCTAAATTTCCTTACATAAGTATGAGGAGTCACTCTAGTATAGTGATGAAGCATGCAGGGCTCTGGTGTCAGACTGCCTGGGTTCACCTCACCACCACCCACTTGACTGTGTGACCTTTGGCAAGTGACCTGATCAGCTTCTTCGTGTGTAAAATAGTGATAATAATAGTACATAGGTCATGGGATTGTGAGATTCAAATGAGTTGTGGGTGTAAACTCCTTAGAATAGTGCCTGGTGTATATAGCACATATTCAGTAAATGTTATCTAGTAGTAGTAGCAGTAGAATTGTAGTAATAGCAGTAGAATAGTAGTAGTAGTATTCTCAGGCTAACCTGTCTACCCAGAATATCCTTCCCATACTTCTTCGCCTGGATAATTTTTAATCCTCCTTTAAGACTTACCTCCCTCAAGGAGCTCTTCCTTTGTATCCTTCCTTTGGACTCCCATAGGGCCAAGTATTTTTCCCTTTCCCTGTAGCATGGCACGTGATTTTGAAATGTTCTCTTTAGGTAATTGCTTCTCCCTCTAGATCGTAAGTTTCTTGAGGATAGGGTCTACACCTTGTTGTTCTCTGTGTAACTCAAATATGCACCATGCCCCTTAAGATCTAAATGGGATTGTCTTGAACCTCCATCACTAATCCTGGGGAGATGACAATTCCCAAAGAACTGACATTGTCATGATATCCTTTGACCCCAAGCTCCTGCCAATGGAATCAGTCCACTTTATCCCTTGTCCTTCTTTCTAGTATATGTGCTCTCTCTCTCTCTAAAATGTTGATTCATTTTCTTACTTGCAGTGCATGAGCTCACAGGACCTTGATACACACAGCAGAATTTATAAGAGGTTTAGGGAGATAGTGGAAGTAAAAACGGTATTACATTATAGCAGCCCAAGCAAGCTAAAATTTTATGGTAGACAACCCTGGTCTTTAAAAATTCCTCAGCTGCTACTTCCCTACCAATACATGGCCCTAATCCTTCTCTTCTTACCCCTCTGCACCTAAATTCCTGCTGACGTCTTACACAGAATCTTTCAGCGACGTCTTTGTCCTTGTCTCTAACCAGAACCTTTGAGGAGGGCTAACTCACAACCTCAGATGATACCTATTAAAGAGAGGACCTTCCCTAGGAAGAATTTTGGAGCTGGTTTCCAATTCTTTTATGCCGCTACCCAGAACAGAGCCCAGTTGATGATAGGTACGTATAATTACCAATTTAAATCAAATTTTCAGTAGACATCTAGACAGCCTTGGATAAGAGACTCAGAGAGGAGATAGGAAAGACAATAAAGACCTAACAATAGATGAGAGTTTGCTCATGATTTTTATCAACCTTAGTCTTATAAAGCTTGTCAAAAGGGAAGAAATTGAATTTATAGCAAGCTATAGGCAATATAAGACGGTCGTTAAAAGCAAAGCCTTTGGAGTCCAGATGACCTAGGATCAAATTCTCATTCTTTAACCATCATCATTATCAAATTACTTAAATTTTCTGAGCCCCAGGGTCTTTAGCCACAAAATACAAATAATGGTACACAAATCATGGACTTGTTGGAAAAATTAAATAGGATGTATATAAAATGTCTCATATAGTCCTGGCCCATATTAAGGACTGCATCAGCAGTATGGCTCATCTAATAAGAAGATGAGATCTTCATACACAGGAATCCTAGGGAAGAAAGAAATCCAAGAGATAGAATAGAGAGGCCCTAAAATATCCATTATATATAATCCATTAACTTCTCTCCTCTGCATCCAGAATGGTACTCGTTATGTACCACTCTTGAGGGGTATGAGAAAATAGTCACCCAAATCAACATCTGTGTTCTCTGGCTCAGATGGGGCTCCCAGTTTAGAAAGACGGAATAAAGGCAGGCAGGAACTGGAGTCTGGATTCCCAGAAACATGGTAAAAAAAAAAAAAAAAAAAAAAGGAGAGTTTCTCGGGTATTTGAGGCCTGGGAGGAAAAAGAATGATCCAGAACTTTAAATAGTAGACTACTCTCACCTTGTTCTTAAGGTGATCTCCTAACCTGGTCTTCTCCTATGGTTCCTTTTCTCTCAGAAAACCACATTAATGCCCCAACAGGAAGGGCGTTGGATTCCTGGAAGGCCCAATATTTAGACTTTTTTACCTTAATTCTAATTATGGTTGTACATCAAAGACTAGTGCTATCAAGATTGAAAGAAGGCATGTATCATTCAACTTCTAGTGTGTGTATATAACCAGATATGTTTCCTAGAGAGCCCAGTGAATGCCACATATGTCCAAAGATAAACCAACCCTGTACATAGGGAGAGGCCCTGTTTTTTTTCAGGATATCAATTTTAAAAGAAGATTGTTGGCCAAGCTGAGTATTTAAACTTTTAGGAATACACATGAATGATTCACAATATTTAACATGGCCATTACGTTATACAAACACATCTAAAATAACCTAGTATATAAAAACTACATTAATGTAGAAATAATACTTTTTACCACTCTCATATATATTGCAACAAATTTATTCAATATCTTCATTGTGCATCTTCAACACCTTTATCATCAACAAATCAGTTTTCCAAAGTGTCTATACTCTGCGCAAGGGGTATCAGTTAATTCATGAATCACACTCACACCACAGATATAACCCCAATCCCATTTTCAGAACATGCAAACATTTTGTTTTCATTTGTTTACTGGTGCATATGTGTGATCTTCAAAACATAAACCTTTAATTTTATTATTTCATGAAGACATCTGCAAAAAAAACCCATTTACACTTTCACCCACCCCTTACATTTGGGAAGGCATATCCCCCTCCCCCCAAAAAAAGACTGAATCTGTGTTAGCTTCCTTTGCCTCATCCTAATTGACTACAGCAGGTTATACCTGTAAGCACCTAAAACTAGCACTGCTCAAGATTATTTCAGGCTGTTTCTTCCTCCAACATTTTATTGATGATGAAAAAAATAAGATGTGAAAACAGCACATACTCTGAGACACTCGACAGGACTTGAGTACAAAGAAACTCCCTCTTCTCTCAGAAGTAACCAGGGAGTGGGGTGAGTAAGGGCCTTGCCTTATGTTTGGGCACAGAGAGTAATACTTTATAAAGTCTGTTCCATCTATGAACGTCACAAATATACTGCAATATATTGTTTGGTGTTAAAAGTTTTAAATCGTTAAGTTTTTCCATTGAAAATAATACATACAAATTCTATAATTTTATTTTTAATCTTGACATAAACTGTAAGGCCCTCAAAATGGAAATGAAGCCTGCCTACCTCAGTCCCTCTCTATATATATAAAGATCTCCATCCTTCTTGTCTTGCCTTCTTGCTTTCTCATTCACCACCCTGAAATGAATTCATTCACTCAAGGAACACTTTGTAAGTCCCTGCAATCATCAGGTCCTATTGACTGATAAACATCAAAAGACACAGATGGACCTCAAGTTTCCACAAGCCAATGGCACAGAACACAAACTCACTTCATATTTGTCATTTTCCTTAAACTTACATTTTCTTTTCTTGTTCTAATTTAAGAAGAGTTGAGTAGTTTCTCTTGCTCTCTTAACTGAGCTTAATTCAAGTTCCTCTATCAGTCTCCTGACTTTTCAAAGAGCTCTCAACGTGACCAAAAACGGAAATGCTGGAATAAACCAAATGTCGAAGGGGAATTCAGAAATCTGACCCAAGGAGCAAGTTCATTCTGGAAAATGGTGACAAAGAATGTGCAACAGTAGAACTTGATCAGGTATCTGGACATTTCCTTTTAGACAATGGGCTGCCCCAATGAACATTTTTTAGCTGATAACTGATGCTACGGTTTAAATGTTTGCATACCCTCCAAAATTCATGTTGAAACTTAATGCCCAATGCAATGGTATTAAGAAGTGGAGCCTTTAGGAAATGGATTAGGCCATGATGGCTCTGCTTTCCTTGAGGGGATTGGTGCCTCATAGAAGGGTGTGAGGGGTGAGTTCGGTACTTCTGTCCCTTTCTCCCTGTGAGGACACAGTTTTCATCCCCTCTGAGGGACACAGCAACAAAGTGCCATCTTGGAAGCAGAGACCTGGCCCTCACCAGACACCAAACCTGCCAGCACCTAGCTCTTGTACTTCCAGCCTTTGGAAATGTGCAAAATAATTATTTTGTGTTCTTTATAAATTACCAAGTCTCACATATTTTGTTATAGCAACAGTAACAGATTAAGACAACTAAATTTAAAAAAAAAGTCTATAAGCCATTTAGCAGATTAGCCTGGTGGTTAAGAACACAGTCTTCAGAATCAGAAAACACTCAAATCCGTTTGTCACTTAATAACTATAAGATCTTCAACATCTTTCTTTGCATAAGCTTCTTTCATTTATACAAACATAATAACATTATACACCTCAAAGAATTGATGAATGGATTTTTAAAAAATGAATATATAATGCTTAGCACAGAACCTGGCATATAAGAAGTACTCAATAAATGGTAGCTATCAAATCACATTATAAAGTCATGTTTGGGGAAAATGAATCTATTGGGGATGGGTATGCATGAATTAGAGAAGTGCTATAGTCTGAATATTTGTGTCCCTTCAAAATTCATATGTTGAGATCCTAACCCCCGTAGGTGATGGTATTAGGAGGTGGGGCCTTTGGGAGGTGATTAGGTCATGAAAGTGGAGTCTCATTAATCATATTAGGGCCTTTATAAAAGAGATCCCAGAGATCTAGCTCGTTCCATGCAAACCAGGAAAATAAATTGCTAATAGAAAATATCATTCAAAACAAACTTGTGGAAGTGATGTCAGCAGCATGGCCAACTGGATTTCCCTGGAACTCATCCTCCTCACAAAAGGGAACAAAAACAACAAATAAACAACTAGGTTTTGACTAGAGTGATAGAGTGACTGAAGAAGTTTTCCGGGGAGCACAGGGGAACAGCAAACCCCCTGTGGAACATGGAAGCCAAGACAGCACCACAGAGAGGGGAGGGAGGCATCCTGCATCTGCCACATTCTGTACAGAGTCAGGGGGACTTCTCCTACAGAGAAAAGTTGAGCTGGAGACCCCCAGTGGTCCTCATTGCTGCCACAAACACCAGAAATCCTTGCTATAGCAGCGTCCTCGAGTCCTCACAGGACCCAAATCTAGTTTGGGGAGTAGCTGGGAGTTTGTGCATCTGTGTTGCCTCAGAGTAGGAGTTCACCTTGAGCACCCCCACCTTCATGCCCTAAGCTGCTACAGCTCTTCACCATCTTGAAAGTGGATCCACTGCTAAAGCACATTTTTCCCTGGCAGCCATTAGCAGCTGACTCTCTCCATCTCTGAGGCCCTGCCATCATACTGCCACACTTACACAGGTGTCTGCAGCACCACAAACCTGGCTGTCCAGAGTCAAATTCAGATGAAACAACTGAGATCTCAGCATTCACACCCACATAGCACACTCCTTCTCCAGGGAACAGGTGGACCTGCACACAAGGGAAGCTGCTAAATAGCCAGCCATCTTGCCTGCATGCACCCACAGTAGTCAATCCAGTGTTGGCCCTGTCCCTCTGGAAAGACCACTTCAGGGCTACCTGGCACCACTACCCCTTCACATGCCCAGCCCTATGTCCAGTCCAGTGGCAGCCCTACTTCCACAGAGAAATAACTACACAGCCACCTGGCTGGCTGCATCTGTGCATACCTGAACCCAGTCCAATAGCCAGCCCAGCAGTGGCCGCTGCCTCCCTGGAGAGCCCAACAGACAACCTGTGAGCCCTCTATGGCCACATGTGCCGGGTCAGACAACCAAATTGGTCCTCTACCCTCAGCAAAACCAAACTATCACCATCACAATTTCCCACTGCCCAAGACACTGAGGCAACCTCAGATATTACTGATGAGGAATACAGCAGAAGAAAACACACAGAGATGATGTTACTGAGTCCACACAAAATGAAAGCCACTGCACCATACAAAACCAATATCCTATGATGCATCTACAGGAAAAAGTCTCTCCCTATAAAAGCTACTCCATAAATTGGATAAAGTTCTATTCCACCAGATGTGCAAATGTCAATTTAGGGACATAAGAAACATGAAAAGACAAAAAAAATGACACCCCAAAAGAAACACAATAAGTCCCCAGAAACAGACCCTAAAGAAAAGGACATTTATGAAATGCCTAAAAAGGAATTCAAAATAATGATCTTAAGGAAACACAGCAAGATATAAGAGAACACAAATAATTCAATAAAATCAGGAAAACAATTCATGATATGAATGAGAAATTGAACAAAGAGATATCATAAAAAAAGAATCAAGCAGAAATCTTGGAGCTGAAGAATTCAATGAATGAAATAAAAAATACAATTGAGAGCTTCAACAACATACTAGATCAAGCAGAAGAAAATATTTTTGAACTTGAAGACAAGTCTTTCAAAATACACTAGTCAGAGGGGGAAAAAGAGATAAGAATAAAAAAGAATGACTTATGATACACAATTAAGAAGACAAATAGTCTCATTATAGCTATGTTAGAATAAGTGGAGAAAGGCAGAGGAAACCTATTTAATGAAATAATAACTAAAAACTTCTCAAGTATTGGGAGAGATATGGACACCCACATTCAGGAAGCTCAAAGGAAACCACTTAGATTCAAGCAAAAAGCATCCTTTCTGAGTCACATTGTAATCAAGTTGTCAAAAGTAAAATACAGAGAATTCTAAAAGCTGTAAGGGAAAGCATCAAGGCACATATAAGGGAATCTTCATTAGACTATCACAATATTTCTCAGCAGAAATCTTTCAGGCCAAGAGAGAATGAATGATACACTCAAATTGCTGAAGGAAAAAAACTGTCAGCCAAGAATACTACATCCAGCAATGCTATTCCTCAGAAATATAGGAAAAATGAAGACCTTCCCAGACAAGCAAAACCTTAGGGAATTCACCACTAGGCCAGCCTTACAAGAAATGCTTAAGGGAATGCTCTAACTGAAAACAAAATGACAATAATTACTGTTATGAAAGCACACGTAAATATAAAACTTGCTAGTAGAGGTAAATTCATAAATCTAAGTCAAATTATCTCAGTGATGTAATGGTGCTATGTAAATCTCTCAATCTTTTAATATAAAGGTTTAAATTCAAAATGGTCAAAAAAACACACCCAGGTACAATTAGTGCCTAAGGAACACATAATAGATAAAGAAGTAAATTAAGGCAAAAAATAATAAAATTGTTGGGGGAAGGAAAAAGTCTAGAGTGCAACCAAAGTTAAGTTGTTATCAGCTCAAAATAATCTATTGTAACTACAAGACTCTTTATGTTAGCCCCATGGTAACCACAAAGAAAGTAATTACAGCAGATACACAAATGAGAAATGGAAAGGAAACAAAGCTTAGTACCACAGAAAACCACCAAACCACAGAGGTACAACAAGAGAGGAAGTAAAGAACAAAGGATTTACAAAACAACAGAAAATAATGAACAAAGTGGCAGGATTAAGTTCCTATCTAGCAATAATAACCTTGACTGAAATGGATTCAATTCTTCAATTAAAAGATATAGAGTGTCTGAATGGATAAAAAAAAAAAAACCAGAATCCAACTATAAGGCAACTGTATGCTGCATACAAGAGACTCACCTCACCATTAAAAACAAACAGATTGAAAGTGAAGAAATGAGAAACGATATTACATGTAGCTTAAAACCAAAAGTGAGCAAGAGTAGCCATATATGTAACAGATAAAATAGACTTTAAGTCAAAAACTATAAAAAGAGACAAAGAAGGTCATTATTTCAAGATAAAAGGATTAATTCAACAAGAGAATAAAACAGTTGTAAATATATACGCACCCAACACCAGAGCACTCAGATATATAAAGCAAATATTATTAGACCTAAAGGGAGAGATAAAATGCAATGCAATGCAATAATAATAGAAGATCTCAACACCCCACTTTCAGAAAAAGACAGACCATGCAGACAAAAAATCAACAAAGCAACATCAAACTTAAACCGCACCATAGACCAAATAAACCTAACAAATACTTACAGAACATTTCACCCAACACCTGTAGAATACACATTCTTTTCAACTGCACATGGAACATTCTCCAGTACAGATTACAGGTTAGGCCAATAAATATTTCATAAGAAATTTAAAAAGATAGGGATCATATCAAATGACTTTTCTGACCACAATGGCATAAAACTAGAAATTAACAACAGAAAAACTTCAGAAACTTTACAAATACATGGAAATTTACACAACATGCTCCTAAAAAAACAAGTTAATGAATAAATTAAAAGGAAAAATTTAAATTTCCTTGGGAAAAATGAGAATAGAAACTCAGAATACCAAAACCTATGGGACACAACAAAAGCAGTTCCAAGAGGAAAGTCTATACCATGAAATGCCACAACAAAACAGAAGAAAGATATCTGATAAACTCCCTAATTATGCACCTCAAGTAACTAGAAAATCAAGAACGAACTAAATTCAAAATTGATAGAAGAAAAAATAACAAAGCTCAGAGAAGAAATAGAGATTTAAAAAAAATCCATAAAATGAATAGTTGATTTTATTGTTTATTTCAAAATATTAATATTAAGGGGGTATAAATGTTTTTGGTTACATGGATTGCTTTTGTAATGCTTGAGTCATGGCAATAGGTATGTCCATCACCCAAATAGTGTTCATTGTACTCATTAGGTATATTTTTGCCCTTCCTCTCCTCCTTCTTCCCACCTTCTTGATTTCCGATGAACGTTATTTCCATATGTGCACATAAATGTTAAATGATTAGTTCCAATTTAATGGTGGGTATGCATGGTGTTTTTTTTTCCCTTCTTGAGATACTTCACTTAGGAGAATGGTCTCCAGTTCCATCCAAATTGTTGCAACAATTCATCCTTTTTATGGCTGAGTAGTACTCCACGGTATACATGTACCTCATTTTATAATCCACTGATGAATTGATGGGCGCTTAGGTTGATTCCTCATCTTCGCAATTGTGAATTGTGCTGCAATAAACATTTGTGTGTAGGTTTATTTTTAATAGAAAGACTTCTTTTCCTTTGGGTAGATACCCAGTAGTGGGATTGCTGGATCAAATGGTAAGTCTACTTTTAGTTCTTTGAGGAATCTCCATACTGTTTTCCCTAGAGGTTGTACTAACTTGCAGTCCCACCAACAGTGTATAAGTTTTCCTTTCTCTTTGCATCCATGCCAGCATCTATTTTGGGGGACTTTTTAATAAAAGCCATTCTGGGCCAGGACCTGGGCATGTGGGCCCACAGCAGCAGTCTCACTAAAAAAATAAAAATAAAGAAATAAAAGCCATTCCATCTGGGGTAAGGTGATATCTCATTGCAGCTTTAATTTGCACTGACAATTAGTGAAATTGATCATTTTTTGTATGTTTGTTGTCCATTTATCTCTCTTCTTTTGAAAAGCTTCTGTTCTTGTCTTTTGCTCACTTTTGAATGGGCTTGTTTGCTTTTTTCTTGCTGATTTGCTTGAGTTCTTTGTTGATTCTGGTTATTAGCCCTTTATCGTATGTATAGCGTGTGAATATTTTCTCCCATTCTGTAGGTTGCTCTGTTGATTATTTCCTTAACCATACAGAAGCTGTTTAGTTTAATCAAATCCTATTTATTTTGTTGTTGTTGTTGTTGTTGCTGTGATCTTAGTCATAAATTCTTTGCTTAGGCTGATATCTAGAAGAGTTTTTTCTACATTTTTCTCTAAAATACTTATGGTTTCGTGCCTTATATTTAAGTCTCTTATCCATCTTGAATTAACTTTTGTGAGTGGTGAGAGATAGGGGTCCTGTTTCATTCTTCTGCATGTGCTATCCAATTTTCCCAGCACCATTTATTGCATAGGGCTTCTTTTACCCGGTATACATTGTTGTCTGCTTTGTCAAAGATCAGTTGGCTGTAGGTAGGTGATTTTTATATCTGAGTTCTCTATTTTTTGTTACATTGGTCTGTGTCTCTATTTCTGTACTGGTATCATGCCATTTTGGTTACTATGGCCTTGCAGTATAGTTCAAAATCTGGTAATGTGATGCCTCCAGATTTGTTCTTTTTGCTTAAGATTGCTTTGGCTATTCAGGCTCTTTTCACAGGGGAATGAGTTAAAACAGAACAGCTGTTTTACAGTCTCTCAATGCACCTGCCCCTCCCTTAATGGGTTAGCTTCATTCTTTTTTTATTCTTTTTTTTATTTTTTCTTTTTTCCCTTCTGACTATGTGTGTTCAAATAGCCTGTCCTCAAGCTCATTAATTCTTTCTTCTACTGGGTCAATTCTGCTGTTGACTGTGATGCATTTCTCAGTTTGTCAATTGAATTCTTAAGCTCCAGAATTTCTGCTTGATTTTTTTTCTAATTTCAATATCTTTGTTAAATTTCTCTGATAGGCTTCTGAATTCCTTCTCTGTATTGTCTTGATGTTCATTGAACTTCTTCAGGACACCTATTTCAAATTCTTTGTCTGAAAAGTCACATATCTTCATTGCTCCAGGATTGGTCACTGGTACCTTGTTTAGTTCATTTGGTGAGGTCATGTTTTCCTAGATGTTCGTGGTGCTTGTGAATGTTTGTCAATATCTGGGCATTGAAGAATTAAGTATTTATTTTAATCTTCACAGTCTGGACTTGTTTGAACTCATCCTTCTTGAGAAGTCTTTCCAGACATTCAAAGGGAATTAAGTGTTGTGATCTAAGTCTTCGGTCACTGCAGCCATATCAGCACTGGGAGTGCCCCAAGCCCAGTACTGCTGTGACTCTTGCAGACTCCTGGTGGTACCGCCTTGGTGGACTTGGGTAAGATATGGGAGAATTTCTTGGATTACCAGGTAAAATTTCTCACTCTCTCCCCTCACTCTCTGTGCTGGGCTGCTGGAGTTGGGGGAGGAGTGACTTGGGTACTCATTTGTGGTCACCAGTACCAGATCACACCCAAAGCCACCCCAGCCTCACCCAAAGCCCATGGTGACTGTTGCCTAACTATATTATTCAAAGCCCAGAGGTTGTTTAGTCAGTATGTGGTGAATCCTGCCAGGGCTGGATCCTTCCCTTCAGGGCAGCCCAGGGTGGGTCCAGAAATGCCTTCCAGGACCTGAGGCCTGGACCCAGGAGCTTCAGGAGCATGCTTGGTGCTTTATTTTACTGTGGCTGAGCGGGTATTCAAGTCACAAAACAAAGCCCTCTGAACTTTTCCCTTTCCTCTCCCCAGGTGGAAGAAGACTCTCCCTCATCCGTACCACCTGCAGGTAGGAGGAGGGGGGTGGTGACACAGGCACTGGTTTGGCCGCCACTGCTGGTATCTCACAGGGTCACGTGCACACCAAGTCCAATGGCTCCAAGCCAGCACAGCCACTGGAATTGCCCAAGGACTGCAGCCTTGCCCCAGGCTGCTTTTTGCCAGCTGGTGGGGGAGTTAGCCAGAACTCAGGTTATGAAGCAGAGAATTTTCTCTGGATGGGCTGGTCTAAATGTTCCCTCCATGGGGCACCAGCAGAATTATGCGCTGTGCTGTGTTCCCCTGTGCCAGGGCTGCCCTGCGTTTCAATGTGAAGTTCCATAACCACTTCATTCTCCCTCCTCGGGCACACAGATTCCCTCGCCACTTCACTCCGCATGCTGGTGCAGCACTGCGGGGATGGGAAGAGGTGGTATAGGTAATACAAGATTGTCTTTTCTGCCCTCTTCATTGCCTCTTTCCTTGATATAATGTTAAAACCTGGTAGTATGATCACCCTCCTGATTTTCATTTCTTCTCAAGGTGCTTGTTTGTGTGGATATTTGTTGAATTTGGTGTCCCTGTGGAGGGACAATCACCCCTCCCCTTTATTCAGTAGCTTTTCTATATGCTAATGGAAAACTATCTGAAAAAGAAATCAAGAAAATAATTCCATTTATAGTTGCTACACAAAAATAAAATAAAATAAAATATCTAGGACTAAACTTAACCAAGGAGGTGAAAGTTCACTACACTGAAAACGATAAAACTTTGATGAAAGAAATTTAAGAGAACACAAATAAATAGAAAGATATCCCATATACATGAATTGGAATAATAAATATTGCTAAAATTGCCATACTACCTGAAGTGATCTACAGATATAATGCAATCCCTATCACAATACTGATGATATTCTTTACCATAATAGAAAAAAAATCCTAAAATTCATATGGAACCCCAACAGATTCTGAATAGCTATCGCAATCCTGAAGAAAAAGAACAAAGCTGGAGGCATCACACCAGCTGACTTTAAAATATACTACAAAGCTATAGTAACAAAAACAGCATAGTATTATCATAAAAACAGATACACAGACCAATGGAATGGGAAAGAGAGCCTGGAAATAAATTTACACAACTATATCCAACTGATTTTCTACAAAAATGCCAAGAACATACTTTGGGGAAAGGACGGCCTCTTCAATAAATGTTGTTGGGGAAATTGGATATCCACATGCAGAAGAATGAGACTAAACCCCTACTTCTCACCATATACAAAAATCCACTCAAAATGGATTAAAGACTTAAATGCAAAACCTAAAGCTATAAAACTACTAAAGAAAACATAGGGGAAACACTTCACAACATTAAAAAAAAAGAATTTTTTTAAGCAAGACCTCAAAAGCACAGGCAACCAAAGCAAAAATAAGACAAATGGGATTATGTGAAACTACAAAGCTTTTGCACAGCAAAGGACACTGTTAACGAAGTCAAGAGACAACCCACAGAATGGAAGAAAATATAGCATTTGCAAACCGTACACCTGACAAGGGGTTAATATCCAGAATACATGCAATATAAGGAACTTAACAGCAAAAAAAAAATTTAAATAAATAAAACAATCTAACTTAAAAGTAGGCACGATCTAAATTGGCATTTCTTAAAAGAAGACATACAAATGGATAACAAGTATATGAGAAAAATGCTCCACATCACTAATCATCAGGGAAATGCAAATCAAAACCACAATGAGATACCACCTCACTCCAGTTAGAATGGCTATTATCAAAAAGACCAAGAAAAAACAAATGTTAGTAAGGATATAGATAAAAGCGGACACTTATACACGTTGGTGCAATTGTAAACTAGTGCTTTCCGTTATGGAAAACAGTACAGAGGTTCCTCAAAAAATTAAAAATAGAACTACCATATGATACAGCAATCCCACTATTGGGTATATATCCAAAGGAAGTGAAATCGTTATGAGAAGAGGTATCTGCACTCCCAGGTTTATTGCAGCGCTATTTACAATAGCCAAGATATAGAATCAACCTAAGTGTCTAACGGTGGATGAATGGATAAAGAAGATGTGGTACATTTTACATAATGGAATACTATGCAGCCATAAAAAGAATGCAATCCTGTCATTCCTGACAACATGGATGAACCTGGAGAACATCATGTTAAGTGAAATAAGCCAGACACAGAAAGGCAAATACTGCATCATCTCATTAATAGGTGGAATCTTAGGAGGAAAAAAGTTGGTATCTCAGATGCAGAGAGTATAACAGTGATTACCGAAGACTAGGGAGAAGGGGAGGATGGGAGGATATAGGAGGCCGATCAACAGGTACAAAGTTACAATTAGACAGGAGAAAATAAACTCTGGTGTTCTATTATACAACTATTAGAGACTATGGTTAACAGTGTAATATTATATATTACAAAATATCTAGAAGAGAGGCATTTGAATGTTCTCACCACAAAGAAATGATACATGCATGAGGTGATGAGTACACTAACTACCCTGGTGGATCAATACACAACACAGATATGTATTGAAACATCAGATTATATCCTATAAATATGTACAATTCCAATGTGTCAAATAAACAAATAACAGGGTTTGTTAGAGGGCAGAATTGTATGATAATAAAGCTATCGCTGATGGGGAAGGGTTGGGAGCTGCTTGTGGGAGCCAAGGGAGGAGAGATTTCAAAAACAAGGGCGTGGATGCAAGCAAGAGCAGCGAAAAGGTCAATAGCTCTGTAGAGCAGAAATCCTGCCACTCCTTGCGTGCGATTCCAGCTTGGGGAAACAGGCCAGCCGGGCTGGATTACTAAAACGGGATCCTCTTTGGGGGGCTCTGCCAAGAGGCTCCATGAGAGGGAGAGGAAGATAGGCTGAGGAGGAAGACCAGGCTGGCTCAGACCACACCTGCCTCTGCAGCCCTTCCCTCCCTCCCAGGTGGGGACTCTCCATGCTCACATCTCACCGCTGCACCGGGTGCTTTCCTTGGTTTCACTTCCAGATTCCCAGCCTGACACTTCCTAGTGCCAACACGGCACTCTCTCACCATCTCACTGCCATGAATGCCATCTTAGGGGCACACTTTTTAAGTACAATTGATGTTGACCTCCCCTTACAAACAACAAGAGGAAGAGAGAAGGCAGGCATGGAAAGCACAAGTCTTCAGATAACTGAAAAACAATCATGTTTGAATGAGGGTATCGTCAGACACTGTTTCCCAAGGGACTTTCCTCTGCAGGCTTCCAGACTTTTCAAGAGGTTCCTACTACCATCGTGATATGGGGAATAACTCTGGCTAAGCCTAAGGAAATCAACCTTACATAGGTCAAAATGACTGTACCTCTTCTCCCTGCCAAAAGAACTTTCTGGTCTATATCCCAGCCAAAATACACACTTCGGGAAATATCGCCATTAGGCAATCCGAATGTGGCTGCGGTAAAGCATTTTCAATTGGCCTGAGTTTGCCCTTGAAAAACAAAACAAAACAAAATTCCCCCAACTACTAGCTTTGCTTCCCCTCCCTAAAGACAAGGATGAAATAATAAACTAGACACCTCCTTTCCAACATAAAACTCTATTTCACAAGGTGTGGAACAAACCTGCGCTCATGATTGACTGGTCTGTGATTGCCAAAAATAGGGATTTAAACCACAAACCCAAGCAGAAAGCCACAATTTGAAGAAATCATGTGCACAGCTCTCTCTCAATCCCCTTGGCCCAGAAGAGGAAACAATCCGTGGACAGTGCCCGGAGCCACTTTTCCTTCTCTGCAGAAGCAGCAACTTTGACAACAGATGACCAATCTTGTTTGAAAGAGGGGAGAAAAAGGGAGTTTTGCTAAAGCTCGGAGGCGGAGATTGCCAGGCCCAGGCAAGGTCTGGTGACAGCAGGAGAGCACGTGACTCTTACCCCGTTTGCTGAACCTAATACCTCAGAGTTTGCTCCAGGGATTACTGGCAGTGGGAAGGAGCCAGATGTTTGGGTGTCCCATCAGGCTTCGGACACCGTGCCAGCCTATACACAACTCAAAAACAGGGATCTTGTCTGTCCTGCCCCTTTGCTAGATTCTAAGCACCTAATATAGCACATGGCTCACAACGTACACTCAAAAAAAATTGTTTGAATAAATAGGTGCCTCAAATTTGGTTTCTATTTAAAATTAGTGATTAATCTTAACAAAAGACACCCGGCACATCATTGATCCACAGCAACAAGAGCTTCCGGACATGGGAACAGAGGTACAGGATGGTCATAGAGTTCTGATAACTTCCCTTTCCATCAGTATTTCAGAAAGAGCACTGATTTTTGGATCAGACAGATCCGGCCTCAAAGCCAGATCCTTCCACTTTCTCTCTAGATAAATTTGGGCAAATCATTCCACTTTCCTGAGCATCAGGTTTCCATCTGTTTTATGGGGGCAGTAATACTATATATGGTTTTTGTGACAATTAAACAGTGTATGTAAAATGCCTAGTATAGAACCTGGCCCACAGCAGTGTTAAATGTCACATCCCATTGCTGGCAGTGTCATCACCACCAAGGAGGAGGAAGGGAGGACAAGCACGGAATCACTTCCTGGTGTCTATTATCCCCATTTCTCTCCAGACACCATTCTCTGCCCACGTTCATGCTGGCAGGACCAAGGAACCAAGCTGGGCGTTTAGGATTCCAGGCCCCCAGTTACCACAAACCTTTATGTATCTTAGCCAGTGGCGGGCTGGCAAATGTTTAACAACTGGTTCTCTGAGAGAGAAAGAGGGCCTCAGTTGATAACGCGTTTGCTGATTTCCACGGTGTAAATATTTTCCCCCTGGCCAATTTCAAGCTGCCAATTTGAGTCATTGAACATGGAGTTGGGAAGAGATGAAGCAACACACCATCATGCAGTATTTTCGCCATTCAGATACAATATATGTGATAACCTCAAGAGTATAGTAATTATAGCAATAGCAAAATGTACTAAAATAATTAAGAAGTGATGAGTGTTGAACATTCCTTATCTTTGTTTTCAATATAATTCATTTGATTATATGCTTAAATAATCTTCAACAATGAATGTGTTTAACAGCCAGCTCACGAAATTCCTGAAAACTTAGCCAATGAGCTAGTGTGAGCTAGCTCCAGCGCACTGCCAAGTCTAGCCGTCAGAATGGAGTTTGGGCATATGCGGTGTGCTTGGACATTAAAAGATTCCAGTGACTTAAGACAGGACATCCCCAGAATTCAAGACAACTTTCAAGGACATAAATCCTCATTTGACCTTCTCTAAAAATCCCTCCAGGAAAAAGTAGCCATCCTTTGGGGTCCTGAAATGAGATTATCTGGTTCCCTGCGTTCAGGGCAAATCCAGAGCAGCACCCTGAAAAACCAGTGGCTTAATCTATACAGTGGAAGTGATGGATGGAGAATGGGGAAAAGAGCACAGGCCGTCATCTTGCCTCTGCCCCCACGTGACCATGTGACTTTAGGGCAGTGACTTCATCTTCCTTAGCCACATTTTCATCATCTGCAGAATGGGGACAGCACCTACCTGTGAGTGTGGTTGTGAAGTTGATGAGATAATGTTTTCTAAATGGCTCTGTGAACTGCCAGGCATTATAAAAATGTAAGGCATGGTTTCTATGTGGGGAATGAGGCAGAAACCTGGAGTGAGAGAGATTTGGGTGGGGAAGGAAGGAGGAAGAAGGTAGTCAATTTAGATAAAGGACAATGGAAGAAACTGGGAAGAAGAGGTTGGAGTAGGAGGAGGATAAGGGAAGCGGGGGCAAGAGAGCGTGGTAGGCAGCCCGTCGCATCGTGGTCATTGCCTCAATGTTTTCCCAGTGGTCACGCTCACCGCAGCAGGTTCTTCCTTATTTCTTAACAGCTCCCATGTGCATCCTAGTGACCATGAGTTCACGCTGTGTTCATGTTTTCACATCAACCCCACTACCTAGGATGGATTCGAGCTTTCTCAGCCTCTACCCTGTGCCCTTCCTGCCCCATATGGACTCCTCTTTGTGGATGGAACCATCTCAGCTGTACTGTTGGTATTAGAATCATCTGGCTGCCAGAGCTCTATTTTGACAAAAATCCTTCTTGAGCTCAACCATGTTTCTGTCTCTGTCTGACATACAGCTTGAAATACTATTGGGCCTCCAATGAGAAAAAATGAAAACCAATTTCAACCAAGGCAACAGATGGCCTTTGTAATGCCTTCATTTATCGAGTATTTTCATGAAAGAATTCTTAAGATGATTTCTTTCAAAGACACTGCTCTGTCTGGCCAATGCACGGTACAAGTGGGACAGATGTGTTGATTCCATTTTCAGCAAAGGAACCGGCTATCCAGGAGGTTAATGTCTTCTCATTAGAGGAGAGATCCAAGCAGAGACTGGACAGTCTTTCAGTGAGCATGTTGTAGAGGTGTTGAGAGCACCCAACAAGTTGGCCTCTAAGGCTCTTCCAACACTGAGACTCTCGCCACCATTTGAACATATCCAACTTTAGACCCCATCTTTCAAGTTCATAGCCCTTCTTTGCCGTTTAGCAGGCCTATTATGAAGATTGGAACAATTCCTACCATCACCATCAAAATGTAGCCAATAAAATTATAGGAAGTCTACAAAAGGGTATTCCCAGGGCATCCCAAATGTTAGCTGTAGTTATATTTCATTCTAGTCTTTGAGGCCATCACAGAAACTTGGGTTCAGAAATATTTAACTTCATAGATGAGGAATCTGAAGCTGTGATGATCACATATCTTAATTTTATTTTCATCTATCCCTCCATCTCATCTCCCTGGCCCCTGCCTTAATCATCTCTCACAAAGATAAGCGTAACAACCTTCCGCTAGTGGCCCTGCCTCCAGCCTCTTGCCTCCAACTCATCCTCCACACAGCTGCTGGAATGATCATCTTGACATGCAAATATGTTCGAGTTCCTCCCCTGCCTACAATCTTCCCGTGGCTTATCACTGCCCACAGGTACAAAAGTCCCATGGAGCCTGGTCTACCGGGTATTTGTGACTTATGCCCTCCTTTCCTCCCCACTATCCTCTCCATGCAGCCTGTGCTCTAGCTGTATCAAGTCACAATCCATGGCCCAAAGACACTAGGCCACCTCGTATCTCCATTCTTTGTACAAGCTCTTCCTTCCTTTGAGAACGGTGCCACCTGACCCATCATCACTCCTCTACCTGGTAAAGGTCTCTCCATCCCTTAAAGCCCATCTCAAACACCACCTCCTTTTTAATACCTTCCCAGAAGCACTCAAGTGGGTTTAACCCCCTCTCTCTTTTGTGTTCCCACAGAATCTTGTACACCCCTCCATCTCAGCAGTCATCACTCCTGAAGGTACCTTTAGTCAACCTGTTTGCTTCTCCCAGAGATATGAGGGCAGACACCGAGTATACTCATCTCTGTCCCTCAGAGGGCGCAAGACAGTGCCAGGTTCTTATAGAAATGACTTGTCCAGGATCCTACAACTATAAGAGTTCAAGCATGAACTAGCTCCTGATAAACTCATTTTTTTTCAATGCTTTCTCACAATCCCTCAATCCCAACATTTTTGTATCTTTCCTCATTTTCCTTTCCACCCATTTGTGAACACAAATCTGGCCTTAACAATTCTAATTTTCAATTTTAAGTCTTACTGATATGGGGTCAGGTGTGGTGGCTCATGCCTGTAATCCTAGCATTCTGGGAAGCCGAGGTGGGAGGCTCACTTCAGGCCAGGAGTTTGAGACCAGTCTGAGCAAGAGCGAGATTACTAAACATAGAAAAATGAGCCAGTCATGTTGGCATGCATGCTACTCAGGAGGCTGAGGCAGGAGGATTGCTTAAGCCCAGGAGTTTAAGGTTGCAGTGAGCTATGATGACACCACCGTACTCTAGCCTGGGTGACAGAGCAAGACCCTGTCTCAAAAAAAAAAGAAAGAAAGTCTTACTGATATGCTCATCCCAAGCAGCACAACTAACGTCTGTGCCACTCTCAGCCTCCCCGTCTACTACAGCGGAGCCCAATGCTGCTCATCTATCAGGGAGGCATAAATGCTACTTGCAAAGCAAACTTCTGGAAAATGCTTCCGTCTTTGCCACTTATACATATTTGACCTACTTATAACCCACCAGTCATAAGCCACCTGGCTATAGCTTCAGAATTCATCCTGGTGAAGAGCTGATTGTCTGCTGTTATTATCCAAAAACAAATACATCCAGAGATTTTTCCCAAAGAGACATTTCAAAGAAAGGAAAACGATGAAAGAAAAGTGTTTTTTCCAAAATATTTTTCTATCCATTGTTGTCTTCAACACTCTTTACAGCCACTCATCCCACCCACTTAATTTTTCAGTAAGCCAAAGAGGGTAGGGCACTTGCCCAGGGTTGCACAGTTGGTTATTAGCAAGACTACAGAGAGCTTCAGCGTCTCCAAGCACTTGTCCCCAAGGTTCTTTTTCATTCTCTAAGAACAATGAGTTCATTCATTCATTCATTCATCCATTCGTTGAGCTACTACCATACAGGGGACACTATTCTAGGTACTGGGAACACAGTAACCAAAAAAAAAAAAAAAAGTCTCTGCCCTCATGAAGCTTACATTCTAGTTCCTTGTCTTATATTTTATAGACCCATCTGAATCACAGGAAAGACTTATTTTTTTAAAGCAGCCATGAACGAAAGAAAACTCAATGAGCTTAAAATCAGGAAACCAAAAGAGAAGAAGAGAAATTGGCCACACAACGTACCTTGATGCTTTGTACAGCAAGACTCTAGGTCCCAATGGGAAGGCCTCCAGGGAAGACAGCTGATTTAGCACAACTTTGGAGGAAAGAAGGCCAGTTTGCCTTGTAGACTAGTGGTTAAACTTCTGTGCTTTCACCCCAGCAGCCTGGGTTCAATTTCAGGTCAGGGAACAAGTCTGTTTTCTATGACCATACCACCCTGAACACACCCGATCTCTCTGTAGAACTCCCACGTGTCTAAAGGTCAAGGCAAATCACGTAAAAATAACCAAGCCTTGTTTTCCTCCCAAAGCACACAGTTGATTTAGAAATGCACCAAATCTCAGCCCAAAGAGAACCCATACACAAATGGATAACCATGCAGATGATTACTCCCCACAAACGCTTTAGCCCCTGCCATCCTCTGGTTAGCTCAGCTCCTGCTGGTCACTGAGGAACAAGAGAATTGGTCAAGAATCGGTTCTGATTGGCCACACCAAGTCAGCCTTTGCCAGCCAAACACTATGGTGGTACCAGGTTATAACCTTACATACCAGATAAGCCAAAATACCTGCTGCTGAGTCCCTGTGTGAAAATGGAGAGTCCTTTCCCTTCCTTGGACCTCAGTTTCTCTTTCTGAGACTAGCTGGGCATCAGTCCAAGTGAGTTCTATGCACTCTGATAGGCTCAATATTCCTAGACCCTATATTCATTTATCTAGATGGAGTTCTTGAACACTGGATATCACCTTGTCACTGTGCCAAGTGCTGGGGACACAGCTGTGACTGAGACAGATACAGTCCCTAACTTCACAACCTGATTCTCATCCATCCCTCTCTGGAGCACAGTGGAGCCTTCTTTCTCCCAAAGATCATTCATCCTATTTATA
The DNA here is from genome assembly GCF_000956105.1 of Propithecus coquereli. NCBI lineage: Eukaryota > Metazoa > Chordata > Mammalia > Primates > Indriidae > Propithecus > Propithecus coquereli. The sequence goes on along the minus strand of NW_012140858.1, from coordinate 4,399,479 downwards.
AATGAAACAACTATAAATTAATCATCTCTATACAAGGTGTTCTAGGACATCAAAGATGAGTCTGTTCTGATGCCTCTCTTCAAGGAGTTCAGAATAGCAGAAGAACATAAGTACATAACCAGTTAATCATACCAATGTGGAAAATTTTAAATGGCTCAAAATGATACACCAAAATGCTATGAGAGATCAGATCCAAGAAGAGAAACCTACGGTTCCACTATGATTTATCAAACATCTGCTTAGACCACACTCAGCAGTGCTAGGTGCTTTTATGTAACAGATATGACCCCCTTAAATCTTCACAACACCCACATTGCTGTGCCAGTTTACCAGTAAGGAAACTGAGGCTCACAGAGGTTCAGTATAACTCACCCAAGATCAAAGAGCTAATAAATGCCAGGACTGTCTGCCTCCATAGCTCCTGTTTTTATGCCCTGTGCAGTTTCCTGTTTTTTCACCAGGCATTCATCAGGGCCTACGGTTTGTGGCATCATTGAGCTCTTACAGGTACAGAGATAAAGAGATAATGAGCCTTCGCTCTGATAATTTTGGCCTGAAAAATGTGACTCTGACCTCCCTCCCCTGTCCCCCAGCTTTTCCACACTCACAGACATGGCTTTAGAGAGACAAAATGTTTGAATCAGCTGAAGACAGGGCTGGATTGGATTTGGAAGTGTCGAGCAGAGAGGTAGGGACCGGCCTGGCTATAGAGCTCAGAGGGTCTAGGAAGGTATGTGTCACGGGGGGATCGAGGAGGAGAAGGTGTGTTAGGAAATGAGGTTGGCTGGGTGATTTGGGGCCAGATTGTGAACAACTTTAGTTAGATCTCATTCCAATTCAGCTGAATATTAGTCTTTAGTCCCTGAGGACATATTGGGTATGAGGGAAGAGGGATGGAAATGAGCCTAAATTAGAAATTCACCAGGGATAAGCAAGAATTGACTCGAGCATCCTCAAGCCTTAATAGAACTCAGATGGTCCTCAAGGCACCCGTCTCTCGAACAGGAAGAGATCTACTACTTAAGATGAGAATTTGGTTTATTTTAATTTGTGAAGGTGCAGAGCATGCCAAGGGGATAATTTAGGGCATCTGAGGTTTTCTGAAGCATTGAGTAGTTAGGGGGGTGAGTATGGCCCAGGGCCAAGAGTGTAGCTTTGGAGTCTGCCAGGCGTGAACACAAATTCTGACTCTGCCATCTCCTCCCCGTTTGAACTTGGGCAGTTTCTTTCATTTCTCCGTGCCTCAATTTTTCAGTGGGAACAGAGAAAATAATATTGACCTCGAATCGATTTTGCAAAATTCAGGGAAATTACATATGTAAACTTACTTAGCAATTTGTCTGAACCGAGTGAGCACTTAAATCATAACTGACATTAAACTAACTTGAACAACCCATGAGAGGAAGACTAGACATATATCAGACACTTAGTGAGCACCAGGTGCTATACAGGCAGTATTTTCTTTAGTCCTCACAGCAGTTCTTCTAACAAGGTATTGTCATTCCAATTTAGCATTCTAAGAAACTGAAATTCAAGAAAGTTATGCCACCCCTAATCATTTTTAAAATCTCAGATTAGATTTAGTCATTTATAATCTTGAGCCAGATTGCTTTGGGTCCAACTCTTGGTCTGATACTTTTAACTTTGTTACTTAATGTAGTAATTTTTTGTCTTAAACTCTCTGTCACCCAGTCTTCTCATCTATAAACTGTAAACCCTTCTTCCCATAGTTGTTGTTTAAGATGTAGTAAGGTAATATATGCAATATGACCAGCCCACCATGATCATTTAAAAATAGTGTTATCCTTATGATAAATTCACACAGCTATAAAGTGGTGGAGCTGGAATTTGAACTGGTGTCCAAAGCCCAGTTTCTTTCCTCTAAATCACAAGATGGGAAATAACCCCAGCACATTGGTAGACAAGATGTCCTCCAACGATGGGGGAATTTCCTAAAAGGGTCTAGTTGCTCCAAAAGTCTTTCTAAACCTAGCTCAGTGCCTCAAATGCCTACCATTAGTTTCATTTCACTGGATTAAAGCTCAACTAAAACCCAAATGTGGCACTTGGGAGGTAATGTAAGCCCATTATTTCTCGCTAAAGTGTTATGGTCCTACTTTCACATTAGGTGGCTATCACCAAGCAGAAAGGAGGAGGCAGGAAATGTAAACCCGAAGAGATGTAAGTTTTCAATGACATAAAAAGAAATGTCAGAAAAAGGCTACAATTCCACCAGGGGTTGAGCGGACCCAGGGTGGGCTCCCAGAGTTAGGGAAACTTGGGTAAATAAGGCCTCTTATTCTAGCTCACTATGTAACCTCAGCCAAGTCTCTTCCTTCTTTCAAGCCTCAGTTTTCCCCTCTGTAGCAAAGGGCTCATACCAAATGTTTCTAAGCACTTTTCAACTCTGGTATTCTAAGCCACTAGGGAGGAGGAAAGCCAAGAAGTGACTGAGTCAGAAAGAGTCCTCCTGGGGACATCTGGAGAAGCCCCAGGGAGAGAGCACAGCCAGCCTATGGAGACATGCCATCTCGAGCCAGCAGGGACATGAATCTTATCACCCAACTGTGGTTGCCAGGCCACAGATCAGAGGTCAGAGCTCGCCTATAACCCAGTTCTCTCCTAAGACCAGAACTGAATCAGAAGTATCGACATCATTCTGGACTTGCACCATTCTATTACTTCAGACGACAAGGCTGCTATCCAGGGAGGTCAAGCTGCTTGCCAAAAGTCAAACAGCCTGACTTTGAATTCAGCTAGAACTTACAAAAAACGTCTTCACTAAATGGCAGAGCTAGCGATGGAATTCAAACGCAATTTTCATCCAGGGCTTCTCTGGTTCCATCAGATGGGCTCCAGTCCTAATTCCTCTAGGACAGTGGTTCTCAACCAGGGCTGACTTTGTCCCCACAGGGGACATCTGGCAATGTCTGGAGGCATTTTTTGATTGTCACCCTTAGGGTTGAGAGAGTACTACAGGCATCTTGTGGGTAAAGGCCAGGAATGCCACAACACATCTTACAATGCATAGAACAAGGTCCCCACCACAAAGAATTGTCTGGCCCAACACGTCAATAGTGCCAAAGTTGAGAAATCCTGCTCTAGAAGCATACCGAAAGCTCATCTGGTTTTTCAAGTTACTTCAGCAGAGAGACCTGTTCATAAATTCCCTACTCGCTAAGCTAAGAGTGACTCACAGGTCCCATAGCTCCTGGTTCTCTGCCCCTCCCCATCTGACATTTGGACCACACGAAAGGAACACAGCTTCCCTGTTAGATACAAAATTGTTTTTTTTAATCTATCTTAATGTCAAAGGTAAAGTCACCTTGAGTCACATTTCCGCCGAATGAGAAAATTCACCTGTTTAATGCCTGGAGATGTTAAGGTGGGAAGAGGGGGCTCTGAGCCAGTTTCAGGGCTGCTGGTGACTGTTTGTCAGAGTCTATGCTGCCTTGGTTTCTTCCCTCGATCTCATCATGCTCTTTAAATCATGCAACACCGTCTACCATTCATGTGTGCTACCAACATTCACGGTAACAACGCCTGTGCTGGTATTGGGGATTATAGAAAAAGACACGTTTGCTGACCTCAGAAAAACTCTCAGCCTGGTGAGGGAGACAGACATGTCAACAGACGGTTACAGCACAGAGCAGTAAATGCCTTAGCAGGGAAGCCTCCAGGAGGTACCGCCATGTGTGGCATGATGACGTTTCAGTCAACGACAGACTGCATAGACGACAAGGGTCCCGTGAGATTATAATGGAGCTGAAAACTTCCTATCCCCTAGTGACATTTAAGCCAACACAATGTAGCACAATGCATCACTCACGTATTTGTGGTGATGTTGGTATAAACGAGCCCGCGGCACTGCCAGTCGTATGAAAGTATAGCAAATATAATTATGTACAGTACATAATATTAATACTTGATAAGGATAATAAATGACTATGTTACTGGTTGATATATTTACTATACTATAATTTTCATCATTATTTTATAGTGTACTCCTTCTACTCATTAAAAAACAGTTAACTGTAAAACAGCCTCAGGCAGGTGGTTCAAAAGGTATTCCAGAAGAAGGCACTGTTATCATAGGGGGTGAAGCTCCGTGTGTGTTACTGTCCCTGAAGACCTTCCAGTGGGACACGATGTGGAGGTGGAAGACAGTGATATTGACGATCCTGACCCTGTGTGGGACTAGGCTAATGTGTGTGTTTGTGTCTTAATTTTTGGCAAAAAGTTGAAAAAGTAAAAAAATAAAATAAAATAAAAATTTCAATAAAAGTAAAAACAGGGCCGGGCGTGGTGGCTCACGCCTGTAATCCTAGCACTCTGGGAGGCCGAGGCGGGCGGATTGTTCTGAGCTCGGGAGCTCGAGACCAGCCTGAGCAAGAGCGAGACCCCGTCTCTACCAAAAAATGGAAAGAAATTAATTGGACAGCTAAAAATACATGTAGAAAAAATTAGCCAGGCATGATGGCATGTGCCTGTGGTCCCAGCTACTCGGGAGGCTGAGACAGTAGGATTGCTTGAGCCCAGGAGTTTGAGGTTGCTGTGAGCTAGGCTGAGGCCACGGCACTCACCCCAGGCAAGAGAGTGAGACTCTGTCTCAAAAAATAAATAAATAAAATAAAATAAATAAAAACAGAAAAAAGCTTATAGAATAAGGATACGAAGACAGAAAATATTTTTAGACAGCTGTACAATGCATTTGTGTTTAAAGGTAAATGTTATTACACAAGAGTCAAAAAGTTAAAAAAAAGTAAAAAGTTTATAAAATAATAAAGTCACAGTAAGCTAGTTTATAATTGAAGAAATAAATTCTTTCATAAATTTAGTAGAGCCTAAATGTACAGTGTTCATGACATCCACAGTAGTGTGCAGCACCGTGCTAGGCCTTCGCATTCACTCGCCACCCACTCGCTGACTCACCCAGAGCAGCTTCTAGTCCTGTGAGCTCCAGTCACGGTAAGTGCCCAATACAGGTGTACCATTTTTTCTCTTTTATACTGTACTTTCACTGTACCTTTTCTATGTTTAGATACGTTTAGATACACAAACACTATTATGTTACAGTATTCAGTACAGTGACATACTGTGCAGATTCGTAGCCTAGGAGCAGCAGGCTAGACCCTATATCCTAGGTGTGTAGCGGGCTAGACCATCCGGTTTGTGTGAGTATACTCTATGTTGTCACACAAGGGTGAAATCGTCCAAGGATGCGTTTCTCAGAACATGTCCCCGTCGTTAGGTGACGCACGACTATACTTGACCCAGGTTTAGGGATCAGAGAAGTCCCCCAAGGGGAAGTGAACTCTAAGCCAGGGCTTGAAGGAGTCATCTAGGTCAAAGCAAAAGTGGCAGAGAAGTGTTCTAGGCTAGGCGAAAGCATATTCAGATGGCTAAAAGGAACAGAGAGCATGGTGCCTTCGAGAAACTGTGAATGGTCCCATATGGTTGAAACTTAGAAAAACAAGGGGCGAGAGGCCAAGAGGAGGATGGAGAGAAGAGGAGCCAGGACAAGAAGAGCCTTCATGCCAGTTAAGGAGCTGGGCTCTATCCCGAGACGAGGAAGTGGAGACTGGGTGAGAGTCACCGGGAGAAGGATCCTTCTGGCCGCAGTGTCAAGATAGATGGTGCAGACAAGAGTGGAGGCAGAGTGCAGGTGACAGGTGTGGCGGCCTGGCCAGGGAAAAGGCAGCGGGGATGGGAGAGGCAGACGAGTGCCCATACGACGGACAGTATCTGGTTGCTGCTTGGCTATGGGGGAAGTCAAGAACAACTCCCAGAGTCCTGCCTTGGGACCACTCTGGAGACACAGGGGAGGTGCAGATTGGGGGCCGCATGACAATTTCAGTTCTGTTGATATTTAGTATGAGTTTTCCAGCAGCCCACTGTCTACACTGGTCTGGAGCTCAGAAGAAAGGCCTAGACACCCAAGGAACGGTAGGACCAGGTGATACACTGTGCCACGAGGTTTTCATCTACTCCAGGAGCACGGACACCGTGCTAGGCCTTCGCATTCACTCGCCACCCAGGGCTGCAGGGAAGGAACGAAAGCAGTTTCACAGTGCTGTCCATTGTCATCAAACGACGTACAATTTAGCCGAGATGGACCTGATGGGTCATATCTCTCTCGGCCTCATTCTATCCTCTGACAACCCACATGGTCGGTGTTACCCGCAAATTAACAATGGTGGAAATGGGGCTCAACACGGAGGCTGTAACGAGCTCATCAGCGGGAAGGTGAGATTCCAAGTCAGGTCTCCCTGGTCCCAAATCCTATGCGTTTACCAAATAAACCATATTGCCTTGCTCTTCTAAAGACCACCCCTGTATTTCACATTTTTCAGAGTGGTGAAGCACACAGGCTCTGAAGTTGGGAAAGCAAGGGTTCAAATCCCAGTTTCATCATTTATCAGGAGCTCATCCCCCTTGTGTGGAAAGCAGAGTATAATAATACCCACTTCCCAAGGATGTCATGAGGATCGATCAAGATCAGCGAGCTGGCTCTCTGGAAGTGTAGCCGTGAGGATGTTTCTGCACCCTTCCTGCTGTCCCATGTAGGGAGAGTGGCTGGGGCAGTTATTTTCTGATCTCTTACAAGGGGAAAGAGGACGGTCAGCGGAGCTCTGAGTGAGGACATCCTGGCTCGGTCCCCATGGTGGCCACACCCCAATCCAGCTGTGTCAGACCCGATGAAGGGCAGTAATCAGGAATGTGTATTGCACCACATGCCCGGCACGTTATAAACATGATGTCATTTACTTTTCACAGCATGTGGTTCTCTGGCTGTCATCCTGCTGCGGCCCATAAGGACACCAAGGCCTAAGGAGGCAGCACGGTTTGCCCCACGTTACACAACCATGGGAGGCATAGAAGCCAGTGGTGCTCCAGGGTTCACACTGGGACCCATCTCTTAAGACTCACCGGTGAGACCGCAGCCTGGGCCTCTGAGCCCATCATTTCCTCCACACTCACGGGACAGAGCAGGCTTCTTCTCAACATAGGGTTTGGATATCACTGAAATCCCGCTCATCCAAGATCACCAGAAAGCACATTTCACTGGAATAGCCCACTCCCCTGGTACACAGACGAGAACCATGGATGTGGGTGGGTTCTCAGCCCACTTGTTTCTCTGGAGACCAGGGGGCAGGGAGGGGTGAGGGCAGCGTTAGATAGCCTGAAGTCACACAGCCAGTTTGTGACTGGTCTGCTGACTCCTCGTCTGTTTGAAATTTGGAAACAGAAAAGCAAAAGTAAAAAACACCAACTCTGCATGTTGCCTACTCAGGAGTCGGCAGGCTGACCTTGGAGCAGTTTCCTTCTGAGACAAAGACATTTGCATGAAGTGATTCCCCGGAAAGACCTTGGAGAAAAGGTTTCCTTTTCTCCTCCCTCTCACAACAAAAGCAAATGGGAAATAGCAACTTAAAAGGGGTAAGTAAAACTATGGAATAAAAAAAGAAAAGTTATTTGAAGATCCTGAGCCCATGCAGTTTCAATTCTGTAAACCTTCAAGCCAGGACCCAAAGCCCCATTTTCCTTTTTAAAAAAGGAAAGAGGCACTGACTGTTTCCCTGATTTCTCTTTCACAGTAGCCATCTGCCAGAAAGAATTCTTTTGCTTTCATTCATTTAGTTTATAGCTCATCTCATCGCAAAGGTATTTGGAGGCAAGACAACAAAGAGTGTGCAATACAGTTGGCGGTGGGGCGGGGGCTGACAGGGGAGAAGAAATCAGACTAATGCGTGAATGAGCGTTAGATGGTAAGATGAGCCAGGGAACATCAGCACGCAGCACAGAACAGTTGTTATAATGAGTTGCCTGGTAGCCAAATCAATGAGGAAAATCAATCCATTACCAGGCTGACATTGCCCATAAGGGAAAAAAATATATCTGCGGATCAGGAGAAAACAGATTTTTTCCCTGACATGATGTGAAAAATAAACTATTGTGTAAGACACTGAGATTGGGGGAAGTTGTCTAGCATTAATTACCCTGACAAATCCCCACGCCTCCACCTCTGTCCAATCTCCTGCAGACACTCAGTGTCGGCTGAGTGAAGGAACGAACACCAACTCCGCACCAAGCTCTCTGATTCCCTAAACCAGGGAGTAAAAGCTTCGGTCACATTGACATTTTAGGCTGAATAATTCTTCGTTGTGAGGAGCTGTCCTGTGCATCGCAGGACGCTGTGCTGCGTCCCTGACCTCTGCACACTAGGTGTTGATAGCACCACGACCTCTAGCTGGGACAACCAAGTATGCCCCAACTATCACCGAATGTCCTCAAGGTCAAAAAGGGTCCCCAGTTGAGAATCACAGCCCTATACCTATGATCTATAAGAATATTTTATATATCCCTCTTTCCCAACAACCCCTACACCACCACCCCCCCCACCGCACACACCATACATCCAATATACACGATAAACACACCTGCTGGAAAGAATGGGACACACACAGGAGTCAGAGATCCAGGGTGGTTCTAAATCCTGCTGGGTAGACTTGCTGAAACTCCTCTCAGGGTAGCTCAGCCTTGTCTACTGTTCTCATGACCCGTGGCTCCACCCTTTGGGAGGGGGGTGTTTCTCACTCCCATGACCTTCCTTGAACATGCACGTAAGTGAGAATTAGGGATTTTGCCCTCCTCGGAGTTTGCATAGTTTTCTTAATCCACTTACTGTTCACAGAAGGTTGGCATCCCAAGGATTGTTCAAATCTCAGATTTGTCTAGCCCAGATTGATGGTTTCTTCGGTGTTGCATTTCACTCAATAACTTAATAGGCTTCTGATCTATTTGCCAGTGGCCACAGGCAAGTCTCTCTCTGAGACGTGGTTCTCACATCTGCCTTTTCCCTGCTTTTTCCTCTCCTTGCTTCACTCTCTTCGCCTAATTGCAGCTACCTTGAGGCTCTATGGAAAAATCAATGGGAAGGCCACACATTGAATTTGATCTTTGCCCCGAGTCCTTTTTTCTGATAAGAGATTTTACTGGGACTTTGCCACTTAAATGGTTTTTAAACCTCATCTCTTATTGTGGGATATCTAGAAGTACTTTGCTGTTTCAACTCAAGGCCCCATATTTCTTAATTTCTGCTTGTAGCTCTTCTAATAATTTCTTGAGCTCATGTGATACTCATAATGCCTTTCCAAATACAACCCCACTAGCATCATTCTATTTTCCTGGAATGATGAGTTCAGTGAGCTCAGAGTTTGCCTTTCAAGTCTTTACAGGTGACAACTTTCCAGATACCTTTCCCTGACTAACCTGATCTCCATTCTTTCAGTTTTCCATGACCAGTCACTTGATTGCTAATCTAATATCACATATTTTATGTTTTCATTATGAAACAACTCACTAGCAATTATCGGTTTCTGCATTAGACTAATTGATGCTGGCTATTAAAACATACAATCCCTTAAAATTTTAGTGTATTAACACAATAAAGGTTTATTTCTCAGTCATTCAAAATCCAATGAAGGTAGGCAAGCCCTTTTCCATCTTGGGGCCACAGAAAGAGTGAATTGCTTCTAGATCCCAAGCAATAAAAGACGGGATTGCTTAAAAGGTCTTAAGGGATAAAGACCCAGTAAACCGGGTAAAGAGATCATGTTAGAGGTATGTTCCTGTCTCTCCATGGTCTTGGCAAACTCAGTGGACGCATAGTTACACGGTGTAGCTCTGAGAGACAGAGGAGGACCATTCTATACCATAGGTATAATCACCTAGTGCCCCAAGAGCATCACCTCCCTGTAAGTTTCTTGTCCAGTACTGGCTCCCAAACATCAGAAGAAACATCAATAAACCTGAAAGCCTTCATCAACAGCGAAGTCGCTTCAGTAGAGAGCTGGAAACTAGAATATTATTTTTCACAAATATTCGCTGTCCTTTCCTGAGTGCAAATTTCCCCTCCCCACTGTATTTGCATGGGCTCTGGCCAGTGCAACATGAGTGAAGGTGATGTGTGTCATTTCTGATAGAAATTTGTGGAAACAGAGTATGGAGACTCATGTTCTTTTTTTCTTCTTCTTCACCCACCATGATCAACAATGATAGCGTTTGCTAGATCATCTTGGGTCCTGGAGTGATTATGAGTTGGAGCAGAGTTGTTCTGGCCTGCAGTGAACATTTAGTGTGAACAAGAAATTAGCCTTTTTTCCTGGGAGCCGCTGAGATCTTGGGGCTACTACAGCATAACCTAGCCTGTCCTGACTGATAACACCATGAAGGAATTGCAGAAGATTGTCCTGAAGAAGAGAGAACATAGCAGGCACGAGATCGTTGTCATCAACGACCTGAAGAGCCAAGAGGAAAAACAACACTAGATTTGCTCATGTGTTGCTCCCAGACTGTGGAAGTCCCAGGGAGGTAGGTCAGCCTACGGAGAATATGTTCTGAGAATGAAGACTGAGCAGCCGGCATGAGAGATAACTGCCGAGATGGAGGCAGGGGTCTGGGTTGGGAGGATGGGGCTGGGAGATGGTTCCAAGTCCTCTTCCAGTGCTAAGATGCTGTGATTACATGGAAAGTCTATATTAAAGGTGGCCTTTGACCCAGGGGTTTCCACATGTCAGTGAGGAATGTTTGTTCCTCCTCCCCCCCAAAAAAAATTGGTTTGTTGAAGCCTAATTTCAAATGCAATAGTATTGAAAGGTAGGGCCTACGAGATGTGATTAGGTCTTCAAGATGAATGGAATCAGTGCCCTTAGGCACCTAGAAGAGGTGGTTTGTCCTTTCCTCCCTATGAGGACATAGCAGGAAGGCACCATCTTTGAGGCAGAATAAACCCACGCCAGACGCTAAATCTGCTCATGCCTTAACCTTGAACATCCCAGCCTCCAGAACTATAAACGATAAATTTCTGCTGTTTACAAATGATCCAGTCTAAGGTGTTTTGCTCTCACAGCCAGAATGGGCTAAGACTGCGAGGAAAGCACAGAAACTCAGGACCATCCAGTACTTCAGCCAAAGAGCCTGTCCTGCCAGGGAGGCCTGAGGACCCAGGACGCCATCCTTCCCAGGAAGTTTGTTACACATTGGGCGTTTGTGTCATGGTCCCCCTTCCTCTCTTTGTCTCTGTCCCTGTCTCTCTGTCCTAGTTCCATCTGTCCCTGGATCTCTCCCTTGTTGTCTCTCTCTGTGTCTCTGGGTCACTGAATTTGGATTTCTTTTGTCTTTACGTATGTCTGCCTCCAATCTGGGTCTGTCTCTGTTTCTGTGCATCTTTCCACCTCTTTCCCCACCAGCCCTCTCTCTCCACCTCATACACGTTGCCTCCATCAATATACTGCGCAGATGCTTTCTGTTTAACGATGCCACCCCCTCCGCCAGGAAACAGGTCCTTGGGTTTCTCTCTTACCATAGCTGCTATTAAAACCATTTACTTGTCCAACCATGTCTTCAGTTACTGACTTTTTTTCTGTCTTTTCCTTTTTTTAATCACATCCTCTTCAGCCCTGTAGTAGAGCTTCTTCCCTAACCAGGCATTAATCACCTCCAGCCCCAACAGGTGAAAACTTGTGCCCAATCTCTCCCCTCTAAATGCCACAGTTGTTATCTCTGGTCCTGATTCCAGGACAGCATTTTTCCTTCCATAGGGCCTGAACTCTGCGGCCAGTTCCAGAAACATTCCCCAGAAAGGTCAAGCCAAGGGTGTGGCCACCGCGAACTTTCTTGATTATGAAGAAATAGAATTTCCCTGAACATGGATGCCCAAATCGGGTGTTTTATCCGCCCAGCCCCCTGCTAGAGCCTCATCTCCTGCTCTCCCCCAACTCTCCCTGGATGTGTCCAAGGGCTCCCGCTCCCATCCTAGCCCCCACCCTGGCCCTCTGAGGGAACAGAGCACAGGCCCAGGAACTTGAAACCTGGGTTCAACACCAGCTCCCGCTCTGCTATTGGCATCTCTTTCCTACTCTCCAAAATTGGAGTAATAGTGCCGACCTGTTAAAGTTGAGTGAGAATCAGGAAGGATCAAGTGCAGAAAGCACCTGAGACAGAGCAGGAAGAAAGGCGAAGATGCTGAAACATTTATCCCCATTCCACCTGCATAATCCCAACCCCATGCCCTGCCCACCTTCTGGGCTGACCACAGCTAGTAGGCACAAGAGTGGCAATACTGATTATTTCCAGCCAGAGTCTACTCTGTGGGGTCAGCAGACATGCAGTTCCCATTGTTATTTACTTTGACTATCCCCACACCACCAACACCACCACCAAACCCCCTCATCCCCGTCCTCACCCTCCATGCCCCTCTCCATCCATGACTTCAAAGTCCAAGCCAAACCACCCCCTCCTCTCTCAACTCCCCTTGGATTCCTCCTGACCAGTGATAATCTGTGACCACTTTGAGGTCCCACTTGCCTGGACCTGACCCAAGAGTGTAATGCATTAAGTCCCCTCAAACATTTATTTAGCATCTCCTATGCCCTGAACTTGGAGATTTGGCAATGAAAAAGAATAGTCTGTACCCTTGAGATGTTCACAGGCTAGTGGGCGGGAGCACTGGGTAAATAAATCATGACAATACAATGTGATAAGACTGCAATCATTCAGGTGTGGGCTGGGCACACTCAGAAGAGGGAAATCTGAAGTTGCCCGGGGCTGCCACTGCGAATGTAATGTACAGCTTAGCCCTCTGCTTCTTAACAGCAAGGTCCACTCCACTCGATTCAGCACCAAGAGCCAGTACTGTCCTCCTGACAAGTAGGGCTACAATCATGGCCAAAATAATAGTGACCTCCAGCTTTAGATCTGGGTTGTATCTGTATCTCCAGGTTCTGGTAGAGTCTGGGCCACAGAGTAGGTACCCCAAGAATGAGCGCATGCCCACACCCACAGCCAGGCCTTGCAACTTGGCAGCATTATTGGTTAACACTGAGCAGTCATGTCAAGCCAGAGAAGGGAGAAAGGGTCCAATGAAATAGTCTGGTTGGCCAAGACTCCTTGGGCTCCTCCTTGCTTGCTGAGAACTTGCAGACACTCAGCCCCCTACCTGGGCCCCCTCTCTACCCCTGTGCTGCCCTCCTCATTCCTGAACTCTGCCAATCCTCTCTCCACATGGGCAGTCTTCTCTCAACCACAGGTTGCCACCTATCCAGAGACAGGTGTCCTCCTACGGTCTAGCTGGAACCAAATGGCCAACAAATACAAAATCCTAACTCCAGGCTCTTTTAAGGAAATGTTTATTAGCTTTCACAATGAGACCAGGTTCAGCAAGATCTCATGTCTTTCTCTGGCAGCATCAGCTGCCTAGACCAGGCCTAAGAATTAAGAAGAAAATTTAAAATGTTCCTCTGTGAAGCCAAAATAGACACCCTGGAATCTGCGTGCTAACACCCACATGATTTACAGAAAGTCCATTAGGACCACACATGGCGCCCACCGACTCCTATTTCTTTTCCACTTTTGGGATCTCAGATACACAGAATTGGAATCACCATAATCCTTGGATCATGTCACACTGTCATCAAGGTCAACGCTTGGGCTGCGTTTTAGTCAGTTCATTAATTAATCAATTACAATGTTATACGTACCTATTAACCCATGACATAAAATGAAAGTGGGGACGCTGAGAGGTATCATGTGACATTAGACAAAACCCCTCGCCAACCCACCCTCTTACTTCCCCTGCTCAGGGCATCCATCCTCCTGCGTCCTGTGTTCATCGTTGCTTTGTTCTCCTTTTCAACTGGTTGTATCTACACGTATCCGCCTGTATGCGTGCACACACACATGTTATTTTTAACTTTATGTGACCTTTGCTGTATATAATCTGGGGAAACCTACTTCTTTACTTAATATTATTGTGCTAAGATTTCCTCCATATTGAGGTGTGCTGCTGATTGTTCCTTCATGTAGACGACTGTACAATGCCCCGCTGTGTAGTTTAGCACAGTTCATTCGCTGCCTTCCCTGGCGACAGGCATCTGGTGTGCATCCAGGCTCGTGCAACCATGATGACCGCTGCCATGAAGATCCATGTTCCTTGTACGTATCTCCTGTTGAACATGTTTAAGAGTTTCTCAGGGATATATGCCCACGAGTGGAATAGTTGGTTCTAACCCTCTTGGGAATTTTGATCAATTCAAGGGGAAGCTAGATTTAAACAAAGCAGGAAGTAAGAAAGTAATTAGGGAGAAAGGAAAAGAAGGAAGAATTCTAAAAGCCTGATTTTCAGGGCATATTCAGCATAGGAACACCACTGCTCCTTGTGGTTCATGGAATCCAATTGTCTTTCTTTTTTTAGTTTTCTAAAGTCAAAGTATGTTACTTTTAAAATCATAAAAAATAAACTGTTTTGAAAGTTTAAACTATATTTTAGAAAGGTTTCTTTTCAAACTTTGAGTCTGACCTTTTTCTGTGGTCCCTTAGAGGGCTGTGGGTCAGCCATAGAAAAATTCTCTTTCATTGGATAGCTCATTTCCCAAGAAAACCAGCAAAGGAGGTCCTGCAACCACCAATGCCAGGCCGGGGAGGTAGAGCCGTGCCCCAGATTAGCACTCTTGCAGAAAGGTGGTGGGTGCTGCACAGGCCCAAACGTGCTCAGATATCAAGAAGTATTTGCTGGAAAATGATCTTTTTTTCCCTGTTCAATAAGCAACAGGGAAAACATCTGCTGACCCATCCCAGCTGCTCATGCTGATCTCTCTTGGTACATCTTAGAGAAATTGCCATGGTACGGTCTGGAAAAGGTGTTACTCAGCAAACGAGGATGCAAGCAAGGATGTCCAGAGATAAGTATGGGAACAACCTGTGAGCAAAGACAAGATGCTGTCCTTGACCTTGAAACAGAGAGCTCCCACCCATGGAAGCAGCATGATTTATCTTTGAACAGTATCGATATAGTCTTAAAATGGAGCTGAAATCTGCCTCTCAGTCTCTTCTACTCCTTGGCCTAGTTCAGCCCCTGGACGCCGCACAGAATGGTAATAATAACCACCACCACCATGATCATGAAAACATGTTCACACAAAAACCTGTGCATGAATATTCCTAACAGCTTTATTCATAATAACTCGAAACTGGAAATAACCCCAGTGTCCTTCAATGGGTAAATAGTCAAACTGTGGTACATCCATACCAGGGAATACTACTCAGTCATCAAAAGAAAGATTAAGTTACAATAGCAAAGATTTAGGTTAGTCTCAAAGAAGTTTCTTAATAGATGTGTTAAATCAAGAATTAGTAACCACAGGACATGAAAATCATTCTTTGCTGAAATTCTTCGAAACTATGTCAGATGCTTATTTCAGTAGATGTTAGTTATGAGTCCTCCCCTATGGGAAAAAGATACAACTTAGTACCTGCCCTCCCAGATCTGATGGTCTAATGGGAGCGACAGAAAAGTAGTCAAACACAGTCTAGCATGAAGTATTCAATGATAGGGAAGAATGGGAAGCTACAAGAGCACAGAGTATGAGCATCTCACCCCATCTTGGAGGCAGGGGAATGCAAGAAAGGTTAGTGCACACAGTTAGGGACTAGGGGAGTGTGGTGATAGGAAGGGCCAGGACTGGTAGCTCTCACAGCAGAGGGAACAGCTCGTGCAACAGGACAGCCAGCCCACAGTCTATCTGGGGACTGAAGGTTGGCAGAGTAGTAAGAGATGAGGTTGGACACTGGGGAGGGGTGATAGGCAACCAGGGCATGGAAGGCCTTTCCAAGTAGCCTGAAGGGTTTGGGCCGTGCTAAAAGCTGAATTAGCAACTGAATGGAGGCTCTAGTCAAACTGGGCCCCGCTATAGGCCACAGCGGTTCCTTAAGCTTTCCTATTTCTGGAACCCATCTTTTTGCAGGGCCTTCTATTCCTTTCTGAGATCACTGCTCCCTAAGCGCCAAAGCCTAGTTCCAACACCTCCTCTTTCTCCAGGAAGCCTCCCCAAACCCCTCCCTGGAGGGGAGTCCCTCCTCCTGGGCAGATGGGCACAGGTGTCTGTGCGCCACGCTATCCAGTGGCATAAGCAGCACAGTGTGACGGTGAAGATGCTCTGGAGCCAGCCTGCCTAAGGCCCAATCCTGGCTTTACCACTCACTCTCTAGGCTTCATTTTCTTATCTGTAAAGTGGGCATAATAACTTTACTACCACAGAAGTTATCTCAAGATTAAATAATTTTATTGGCATATTTAACTTTGAACAGTGACTGGCACGAAGTGAGTACTTAAACAATGTAACCCTTTATTACATATCATTACATGCCATGGCCCCAGTACACACCCGACTGTGGGCAAGGCATATCACTGGTGATCAACTAATTTTATGTTAATCAGGCAATAGAAGTCAACATCCTCCCCTCACGGACAGACACCTCTATTTATGACCTCCCATTCTCTGCTTAGACCAATGCTCAGTGTAGGCTAGAAATACACTTTCCTCTTATAGGCAGTTGGGTGATAGAGGCCAGAACCCCCAGCCATGATTTCGAAGAACTAGGTCATCTTCCTAGCTCCTCTGTCTCAATCCTCGGGTGACCTAGGGCAAGTGTGTTCACCTTTCAGAACTTTGCTATTCCCATCTGTACAATGGGAATGAGTCCCTGTGAGGTTCAAAACGGAAGAGGGCTGGGCAGAACTTTGCAAAGGGCTGATGCGAACGTGATTTCCACTTCCCATTCTGCAAGCCACAGCTCCACCCCCATCCCTCACTTTCACTTCCAGAAGCAGCTCACTCCCAGACTGGCACAGCTGCCAGGTCTCCACGGGGACCAGGTATATCTTAATTTGCTCCACCCACTGATTTGATGAATTCTTTCTCTCCTCCTCCGGGGACTTTCCTAACTTCCTTGTGTAAACGAAGGAAAGAGCACATGAGTATACTGTATATAAATATGCTTGGGAAAGCTTTCTTCTCCTTCTTCTTCTTTTTTTTTCCCCCTTAAACCTAACTTGGTTTCTGTTGTAGGCGGTACATTCCCTAGCAGGGCAGGGCACTTGCAACGGGGCAGGGGAGAGGAAAAGGGGAGGAGTAGGCAGTGAATAATTCACCCACTGTGAGAGCTGGGCTTCTATTTAATGGGGGGTCTCTCTGGCCAGGAGTCAGAGGCGCCTCCGCACCAGCAGGAGGAGCATGGCAGAGGATCTGGGGCTGGGCTTTGGGGAAACAGCCAGCATGGAAATGCTGCCCGAGGACGGCGGCTGCAGGCCCAAGGCCAGGAGCAGCATGCGCTGGGCTCTCACCTGCTTCCTGGTGTCGCTCCCCTTCCTGGCAGGGCTCACCACCTACCTGCTCGTCAGCCAGCTCCGGGCCCACGGAGAGGCCTGTGTACAGCTGCAGGTAAGCAAGGCTGCATGGTGACCTGGGGGGACAGCAGATTCTTTATGGGCCGTGGCAGCTATTTCAGCTTTGGACAGAGGACAGACAGAGCTCTGGACGCATCACATTCCTGGCTTGCTTCCACGCATGCAAGGAAAATGCAGAAGGGGAGGGGTGGAGAAGTTCAATTTGGTTTTTAGTCTCAATCTTTCCAAGGAATGAAATGTCCCTTATGTTTATATGGGAATAACCTCAAGGCTTATATTTTTAGATCATTATAATCATAGTGTACTGATGATTTGGGAACATTCCTTTTTATTAAAAAAAAAACTTTTTAAATTACAGAACTAACATAACACATGGTCATTTTTAAAAGTTAGAAAACACAGATAAAGGAAGAACATCATCATTACCCATAACCCCTTAGAGATGACCACTCTTAACAGTTTGGATTATATAATTCGATATTATTTTTAATAAAATGGGATTACTCTGAGTCCCCTAGTATATTATAATTTTATTTATATGTTAATAAATTCATATCAGCATGATATAGACACATATTCCTATATGTGTATGCTATAATCTCTTTACCTAATTCCCTTTCTTGGGTTTAAAAATATTTTTTTTTTGAATTTCCAGCAGATGTACGGGGTACAAATGGTTTTGTGGTTACATGGATGAAATGTATGGTGGTGAAGTTTGGGCTTTTAGTGTACCCGTCAGCCGAGTAGTGTACCTTGTACCCAATAGGTCATTTTTTCATCCCTTACCCTCCTCCTGCCCTCCCCACTTCTGAGTCTCCACTGCCCTTTAAGTCACTCTGTGTGGCCGTGCTTACCCATAGCTTAGCTCCCACTTATAAGTGAGAATATGCTGCATTTATTTTTCTGTTTCTGAGCTACTTCACATAGGATACTGGCTTCCAGTTCCATCCAAGTTGCTGCAAAAGACACTACTTCATTCTTTTTTATGGCTAAGTAGGATTCTATGGTATATATATATATATATATACATACCACATAGAAATATTATTTTTTAATACTCAAGATTGATTGTCTATCGCTAAGGTCTGGCTGGAAGCTGGGGAGAAGCTTAGTCAAGAAAGGAAGACAGAGTCTAGGGAGAGCAATGGTGGGGGCGGGATGCAGGTGTCAAGGGGAAAGTAATTCTGGACTATGAACATCAAAAATGTACCCCAAAGCCTCAAGAATATATCATTCAAGTAATAAAATACTCCTTCATAATCTACGATGACTGGTTTACATTCAGTCCAAAGTATTAAATTCCAAAGGAGAAAACAGGCTTTTCCGTTGGTTTAACTGGAAACCTAGTCTCTAAGCAATCCCAGCCAGCTTCAAAGTAGAGACACCGTGCACAAGCCATGGCTAATCCGTAACTACCCTGCCAGAGTCAACAGACTGTGATTCAGGCAGCAGCATCCATGGCCACACGCCAATGCTTGTAAAATGTAGAAATATGCAGATGACCTGGAAATGCTGTTCAGGCTAGACGAGAACTGCAGGGCAAGGGAGGTCAGACTGCAACCCCTTGGCCACCGTGGAGCTGCTTCCTGCAAGAAGCCACACACGGCGGCCAGTCGTCACTCTGGGACTCTGTCCCTCTTTAGCCAGAAGGAGACAGTTGTTCTTGGAAGGTGCTGAGTGGCCCCCAGCAACCTGCATCCTCCTGGGGTTCTAGGGGAACCAAGCAGCATGATGGGTTCCCGCCACCCAAGATGTTATCCGAGATCCCCGAGGTCAGCAGAGGCCAGAGAACGCCTTTGTTTATCTAGAAAATACCCCGTGGATTGCCACGGTCCAGAGAGGGCCAGTGACTTGCTCCGTCAGGAGGCGAGTTGGAGACAGGAGCTGTCACTAGACAGGATGCCCCATGAAAGAAAGCGCAGGGTCACTTGCTCACCACTGCACCCCTGAGTCTGTCACTGTGCCTGCTGCAGGTGCCCAAGGAACAAATGCGACTCGTACTACCCATTCTATCATAATTATTTTTTTATGTTTTTTTTCAGCTTCTTTTTTTAATTTCAGCCTATTATTGGGGTACAAACGTTTAGGTTACATATATCGCCTTATCATCATTAAACCATAAATAACCCAGAGAGTGGACGTGCGGAGCTGCAGTTTGGCCAGGCTGTGTCACATCTTAGTGCGTCAGAAGAAAAAGGGAAATGGGGGCGTAGCTGGGGCACATGTAGCAATCAGGGTCTTGAGAAGAAACAGCTGGCCCACTCAAGGGAGCAAGCTCAAAGGACAACATTTAGAGAGAGGTTGGAAGGGGTTTCAGGAAGGGCCTGCTTGCTGAGCTGGGGCTGGAAGCATCCGTGGTCAGCAGTGGTGGGCAGCCAGTGACCATGCCTAGGCGTGAAGGGGTGCAGGAGGGAGGAGCGTTAGAGGAACCCAGAGAACCACAGCCCAGGCGAGGGCCTGCCTGGAGGACAGAAGGGCCAGGTAGAGAAAGGCAGCACTGCCAGAACAGCAGGGAGAGAGTGGGGGGCAGAGGGAAGGCTGAGCTCACTCTCCTCCCAGCCTCCAATCCCACTGACCAGACTCACCAGGAAGCCAGGGCTCGAAGGAGCTGGGAGCAGCCTCGCCGGGCACAGGGCAGGCCTGGGAAGGGCGGAGAGTGGATCTGGAGGGACTGACGGGGAAGACCCACTCAGAGGAGATGCAGAGGATGGCGTTCAGAGGGAAGACCGGGTCACCAAGAGAAGCCTGGGTGACCATACGATGGAATATGGCTCTTAGACAGACACCTGGGTTTGAAACCCAGCTCATCCACTTCTCGCCATGTGCAAATAGGCAGGTGGCTTCATTTCTTTGAGGCTGTTTCCTTCTCTTTTAAAAGGGGGTACTGACATCAATACTCCACCGGTATCCATAGGCCTGTGCAGGAGCATCTCGTATGCTGGGAATGTGGGGACAGCTACATGCACACGGTTACTGAGATGTGATCATCACTCTGTGCCAGGCACCGAACAACTACTGAGAAAACTTGATCTTGGCCTCAGGAAATAGGCTCTTTCAACATAGAGAGGTGCCGTGGAATTCCAGATGTTCTCCTAGCCCAGCCACAGGGATGGGGGTGGTTGAGGGAAGGCTTCCTGGAGGAGGGAAGGAAGGCACCTGGGGCTAGAACGCTGTGCCTGGGGTCCAGCTCAAGGACCCCATTACAGACAAAAGCCAGTCAGATGACCACAGGACATGACAGGCAACAAGGCCTTTGACGGTTAGCCAGCTGGAAGCCCTTTGTTTTGCAGAGAGAGAAACTGAGTCTCAGAGGGCTGAAGAGATTTGCCCAAGCTCTGTACCTCTAGTCAGTGGGAGAGCCAAGAGTTTTTTGAAACCGGCCCATCTGACCTCCCACTCTGTGCATTCAGGCAGCAGAGTTCATGCCACGCCAGCCATCAGGCGGCCACACCGCAGGCCAAAGGAAGAAGGAAATCAGTGATATCAGGGAAGAAAGCAGCCACTATTGCCAATCACTGAGCCTCACCCTGTGCCAGCCTTGCAGTGAGGGGATTTACATGCCAAATCTTCCGTTTCCCTCAGAATCACCCTCCCGGCACTCCTGGCCTGGGGGCGGGAGTAGCGCTGTCCGTGTTTTTCCAAAGAGAAAAGTAAAGATCAGACCGGTAGCATGGCACACGCATGTCGTGGAAATACAATTAAAACAAAATCTTCTTCCAACCCAAAAATCCTCTCCACAAAGGTAGTAGACAAAGAAAACAGTTTTGTGATTGAATAAGCATTAAACCAGAACATGATATGCATCTCAAGCAATCTACCAAGAGATTGCAAAGACAGAAGGAAACCTCACCTTTTTATATAACCAAGCAGGTACAGCCCATTGCGTACAAGTTAAGCGAAAAAAAGCAGAGTGTATAACAGCATATATAATATGCTACACTTTGTTTTATGAAGAAATTCGCATGTATGAATGTGTTTATAAATGCGTAGGATATCTCAGGAAGAGCACGAAAGAAGCTGTTAACTCTCCTAGCATTCAGGTAGGGGACCTGGGTAGCTTGTCAACAGTGGAAGGAGGGAGACATTGATAAACCTACACTCTTTCACACAAAATGTGTATGTTACCTATGCAAAAAAAAAAAAAAAAAATAGGCATAGTAAAATGTTTTAGGACCTTTAGCCTTCTGCAGGATATTAGGCATATTTGCATCTTGGAAAAATCTTGAGTCGAAATTTCAAACTCAGTTTGAATTCTAGCCTACCCACTTCTTAGCCATGTTATCTAATCTTCCTGGGCCTCTGCTTCTTTATATATCAAATGGGGATAATTAGAAATAAAATATGTAAAGTGTCTGCCAGGGAGTGAGGGATTAATAAATGACACCGATTATTATTAAATAACCAGGGAACTTCCTGCTCAGGGAAATTACATCATAGAGAACACTTCTCCACCTGCTCTGGAATCTTCCATTGCTGGCCAGAGAGCAGATTTTGGTGCTGGAGGGCTTTTCTTGGTCTCTGATGTCTATGCGCTGCTTCCAGGCCTCCTTCTCCACCCCATCTTGCCCTCAAAACCCCCACCATATCCTCCAATCCATTCTTTACCAGCTGCACTTGACCACAGCCTGAGCATTCTTTGGGCCCTTCAGTGGCTTCCCTTGCCCTGAGGATGGGTCTGCAGGCCCCACTCTGGCCCAGGTACGCTGAGGCCAGGCCTCTGTCTTCCCTGGCACAGCTCTGGCACACAGTCCGTGCTCCAAGCAAAGCAGAATCCACCAACGTGGCCCAGCTCAAGCCCAGTAGAGTGGGCAGTCAGTACTGGGCAATGAATTATCTGCAGTGCCATAGCAGGCCTTCCTGCACAGGGTTGAACCACCGCCCTGTCCGTCCTCCCCCTCTGGATCCTACTTCTAGAATCACCTGCACATTCTCCCCACCTTCTCCTTAGTTCCCTCCAATTACACTTCCACCCCTTCCTGAAAATCCTGCAAGCCTCCTGGCCTTTGCTCCCTGCACCCTTCTTCCCCCCATGCTCACCCCTGAGACTTACTCTGACCAACAGGACCCCATCATGATGCCAGCTCAGGCTTCAGGGTCACACAGATTGAGGGAAAACCATGGCCCTACCACATCCCAGCTATGACCTTTTAATAACTTATTGTATATTAGACACCATGCCAAATATTTTCATATTAAGGGTTTTAAGAAGAGTAAATGAGATCATGCCTGTAAAGTGTTAAGCATGGGGTACATGGTATGTTTGCTGTTATTGCTACATGAATCATCTCAGTTAATGGAAATAACACAATGAGGAAAGTACTATTATTATCCCCACTTTGGAGATGATGAAACTGAGGTTTAGAGAAGTTTAAGCCACATGCCCACAGTTAAAGAGTGTGACATTGGGATTCAAACCCACTCTATAAATTTCTCCTGACCACTATGTTCACCTGCCTCTGGGTATAAGTCCAACAAAGTATCCACCTCCTGGGTTGATCAGGAGGATTTATCTGGCACAAAGTAAGTGCTCAATAAATGCCAGGGGGGCACCTAACTGCACCTGGCACAGAGAAGGCACTCCCTAAGTGTTTTCTGGATGGAGAGAGGGTTTGAGAGCTGGGCAAAGTACAAACTTTCCTGAGCCTTAGGCTCACTATCCAATGAGGACGTTAATACCCTTTCTTCATAGCACTGCAGGCGATTCTGCAAGATGTCCAGACAGCTACTGCCATCATGCTACTCCCAACCTACCCAATGTTTTCTCACTCAAGTTATTGCCTCTTTTGGAAGGAGGATAATCCTAATTGTCCATTTTAGTGCTATCTAGAGGAAACAGATAATTAAGATAAAAGTACACTATAAGTTGCAAAATGCCTAGTCCCTCAGTGGCAATGCCCCTGCTGTAGCCTCAGGAAGCCCCAGCACACCTGGAAGATATCCACTCCAAAGGTCAGGCTGTGAGCAAAGGGCAGGGGAGCAGGCGGCAGTGAAGGAGCACAGAAGCCGGAAGGGCAGGCGAAATGGGTGTGAATCCCAGACAGCGAGGCAGCTTGTAGCTGGTAATTTCAGGATCCACCGGCTCACCTGGTAAAGTGAACACACACATCACTGAGTGCCAGGTCGGCAGGGCGAGCTCCCACGTTCTCGCTGGACAGAGCTCACACCACCGGCTGCAACCACACACTAGCTACAAGAGGTCATCTCCCAGCCTGATCTCCTTAATGACCGCAGCAACAAACTTGGGATTTCAAATGAGCAGGGCATAGATTCCATTCCCTCAACCCGTTTGCATTCTGAAGGCTCCAGAAGTCTATTGAATGTCCATCCTTGGGAAAACAAGGAAACCACCCAAAGTGCCTAAAGAATCCAAATCTGCCACTTGTCATAAAGACATGCAAGGGTACAACTGAAGTCATAAGACCAAAAGGAGGATATGCAGAACCAATAATTCAGCCCACAAGCATTTATTGACCCCAAAGAAAAAGGAGAATGAACTGTATACCCATTTTATGTGTGTGGTCTTTCTGAACCATTGCAATTCTCCTGGAAGGAAAGAATCATTGTCTGCTTTTATCGATGAGGAAACTGAGTCTCACTGAGGTTAGGTGACATGTCAAAATCAGAGCACCAGGAAATGATAGAGCTGGGATTTCCAAATTTGCTCAGCTGCAAACACCAGCATCTTCGCTCCATACCGTGCTAAATGTTGCATGCACAGCCCTGTCCAGGGCACCTTGGAGGAGGATGAAATGAAATGACCTCGGAATAAAACATTTCCAGGCTGGATTTATACTCGTGCAAGTACAAACAGGGAGAAGGCAAGGGAAGTGACAAAAAGGCAAATGTCTGCATATTTCTCCTAGAAGTGCTGGGAGGATGTTATGGGTCATAAAACATTTATGCCTTTGCAATTGCAGCATTTATGACAGCAAGAAATGAATATCTCTTCCTGTTTATGAATAGATAGAGAGAGTGACTATAGGACATGGGAGAAAAGGCTAAGTGGATCATTAGTTAAAATACACTCAAGGGATTTTTCTGGGGAAATGCCAGGAAATCTCAAAGATTATGTTACTTTAGGCTTGTTTGTCTATTGTGCACTCAGCTAATGTTTACAGAACTCCTATGTGTGCCAGGGTCTGTATTTAGTCTAAAGGTTCATGTTCCCTGTATGCACTCTTTGACCCTGGACAATTGCTTAACCTCTTTCAGGCCCCGCTATAAGGCTCACACAGACTGTGAAAGGGTGATACTGACCCCTTCTTTCAGAGCAGCTGGAGTATTAGATGAGGAACACACATAAATGCCCAATACAGGACCAGGCACGTGGGGAGCATTCAAGTAAATATCAGTCTTCTCTTTCCCTCCATCCTTTCTTCTGCATAATTTGAAGAATTAGAATACTTCCAAAAGTGCCCATGGTAACAGGTCATGGTCAGTTTGAGTCAAGGATTACCAGTTAATATACAAAAAAATAAAAAAATCAAATGAGAGTGAAAATTTCCTGACCTACAGGCACTAAGGGGAGAGGGAACACAGCTTGTTTGGCTAGGGTAGTAGCAGGCACCTCACTATCCCACTAAGATGCATGCCAATGGCCATACACCTTTGCCTTTTCTGACTCTGGCTCCTGGCAAAGCCTTGTAACTTTCAACAAATATTTCTAGAGCCATGACTATGCTCCATGCAGAGCCTGATGAAGACTTTTAGAGGCCCTTGTACTAAAGGATCATGAGTACCCACCACTACGTAATTAAAATTTTTTTAAATGTAAACAAAAAGATGTCTTTCCTAGACTTTCGGGTTGCAAATCTCCGGCCAGAGTCACTGCATCTGAACTTTACCCCATCCCCTGCTGTCTTTTCTGCCTCTGTCTTCCTGGTTCTGGAGGATCTGCACATTTTTCCAATTGGATAATCCAAAAGAAGTGGCAGGCACCATCCAAGGCACTGGGAATTCAGTGGTAAGCCAGACAGGCAGACAAGGTCCCCACCTGTAGGCAGCTTGGATTCCACGAGAGAGAGAAAATTGTTAAGCACATAAATAATAAAATTGGATCCTGATTCTCAGCCAATGGTTAGAGAAGACATGTAAAAGGGACAAATCTCCTTCTTTAGAGGTGTTCACGGGCCCCATGTCTATTCAGAACTGGAGACTAATGCTGCAGTAACCAGCACCCTTAGGAGTCACTGTCTTGTTGATGCCCCAGAATGGCCCAGAAGTGACGGAGATGAGCCAGGGATAGAACAGTAAGACATTGTATTGTCCTGGTGTCACCAGCAACTATCTTGAGAGCAAACACTGGGACAGCTTCAATGCATAAACCTTTTCTCAAATAAGCTACTATTTCATCCTCTCAAATCTCCTCCTCCTTCATTCCTGCTTCCTGTCACAATGGTCTTCTCCCCATGATAGACAGAGTCATTATTAAGGGAAGCAGCAATGAAAGGCTTAGACGTTGTTCTTGAAGAGAGTGAAGACTCTCAACTCAGAATGGCTCTAGGTCAATGAGTAGCAATTACCAGACAAGAAGCCACCAGATTTCATGGAAGAATGTGCCTTCTTCAAATGCTGGACCAGACAACTCCGTTCCAGCAGTGACATCACTAGATTGCAGTTGTCACCATGGCAATGGACAAGGGAGCCCAGGAGGCCCCGAGCAGCTGCCCCTGCTTTCTTTCAAGCCAGCAATTGCGTATAGGATCGGTGCGCTGGACTGTGGAGGCCTTGAGAGGCTTGGAATTTTCACAGAATAGGAGGGAATCCTAGAGGTGGAAAAAATAATATTCTTGCCAAAGTAATATGGGCCTGAGCTATTAAATTAGAAAAATAAAAAGATGTTCCCCTATTTTGAATCCCAAACTGTTGAGGTAAAATATGTCACTTATGTTTTCTTAGATGTTCGTTGGTTTCTTCAACTAGAATAAAAAAAAAAAAAAAAGAGGGACTCTCAACTGACGTTCTTCTTGAGGGCTCCTGGAATGTTGTATCTCAGCGCCTGCCAACTGGCACTGTCACCAGCTCCAGATGTTTCATGGCATTCGGCACCACTAAAATCCATGCGCGTCCATCCGTACGTGAAAATAAAATGCGTGGCCAAGTTATAGAAATCCAGCAGAGCAAACATGGAAATGCGCCCACATCCCAGATACATGCTAATGACAGTGGCATTCTGAGTCAAAGGAGAATGTTCCAAACTCTTAGCTGAGTGTCTGCTTAGCCAAAGATAAACAGATATTCAAGAAGGTTTCTCAGCAGAGAATGAAATGAATCAAAAAAAGGCCAACCAAGGCAGGTACTGTTTGCCACACAAGAGGATGCAATCAAGATCTCCCCAATTCTCTCTGAGAACCCCACATTCAGTTTTCTGCCTTGCCAAAGGACCGATTCCCTTATCAGCTCTGTCAATAGAAAGTAAGGCAACAGGCTACAGAATGAGCTCATTTCTGGGCTGTTTCTCTGCCCCTAAACCCATTTAGAGTTATTGATGCTGGATGACAGGTCATAGCAACTGTGTTTAGGTTTTCAAAGACCACTGTATTCATGACCCTATGCTAAGTGTACATACTGTATTCATTTGGTAGCAGAAAGCTTTGCCGTTTTCCAACTGGCCCCACGTTCTGTTCAGCCTCCTTACTCTTGCACAAGCTGTTGACCTTGTCTGGAATGGTCATTATACTTCTTTTATCACCTGGCTAATACCTGAAGGACCCGTGAGACTCAGTTCAGGGATAATTTCCCCAGATTCTCCCACTTCTGGGCCAGGTCTCTCTTTGCTGAACTCTGGACTTGCCCCACTGTCACCATGCATGAAACTGCTGGTACTTACCCATCTGCCTCACCAAATGAGGACCTTGTCCAGTGCAGTGGATTAGGGTTTGGGATTCTAGAGTCACCTGGCCTAGGTTAAAATCTTACTTTCCAAATGTGAGATGTTGGGAGAGTTATTTATCCTCCCTGAGCCCCACATTTGCAATATGAGGATATGGATAGCATCGTCCTTAGGGTGCTTCTGTGAAACTGAAGGGAAACATGCCTGTGAGGGGCTTAGCATAGCACAGTGTCCCTAC
The DNA here is from genome assembly GCF_000956105.1 of Propithecus coquereli. NCBI lineage: Eukaryota > Metazoa > Chordata > Mammalia > Primates > Indriidae > Propithecus > Propithecus coquereli. The sequence goes on along the minus strand of NW_012140858.1, from coordinate 4,372,164 downwards.
TCTCTCGGTGAGCAGTAGCTACACTTGCTGTGTCTTTCAGATCCCTGGAATCATTCGTAGCTCTTTTGGCTGGGAACACAGACGGCTTAGAGAGGAGTAAATAGGGGGTAACAAGACCAGGATGGTAAGTTGGGACTTTGAATGCCAAGTTAAGATAAGATAGGACTGGGTCTCGAGGGCCATGGGGAGCCCTGGAAGGTTGATGAACAGAGTTGTGTCCCAATAAAGTGATGCTTTAGGAAAAGCCCTCTGAAGGCAGGCTAGGAAATGGACCACAAAAAGAGAGAGACCAGAGGCACGAAGACCTGTAAGGAAGGAAGACCTGCTGGAAGAATCCAGGAGAGCAGGATGAGAAAAACTGCGAAGCAGTAAGGATAGCTCTTGGGTTTGTAGAAGAAGAAAGAAGCAAATTTCAGATCTGATGATCAAGGGGAAGTAGGGACACCATTAGTAGAGTTAGGAAGTCGGGGGAAAGGGGCTGGAGAGACCAGGAAGTCGGTGAATCATTCAAAGACAAGATTTCTGCTCTCAAGAGAGCTTCCAGTAGAGGTTGGGTACATGGCTTGGGAGTATAAAAAGCCCAGAGGTCCGAGATCTAACAAGATTGCTGATAGCACAGATCTGCTTGCAGACCTAGACTCAACAATGACACAGTTATATCCACGTGACCACATAGACAGATGGAGAGACATCCGTGGGCACGACACCACAGCACGGACACATGTAGATGCACAGATGCCAAACACAGCGATTCACACTCTCTCCCACTGATGGAGCTGTGTCCTCTCATACTCACACAGACACATATTCCTCATTCTCAAGACAGGTGTCCCTTGGTATCTACAAGGATGGATTCCAGAACCCCTGTGGACACCAAAATCTGCAGATGCTCCGGTCCTTTATATAAAATGGCACAGTATTTACATATAACCCACACGCTTCCTCCCATGTACTTTATATCATCTCTAGATTACTTATAGTACCTAATACAATGTAATTGCTATGTAAACAGTTCTTATATTATATTGGTTTTTATTTGCATTATTTTTCATTGTTGTATTATTTTCCTTATGGGTTTTTCCAAATACTTTTGATCCATGCTTAGTTGAATCTGCAGATGTGGAACCCACAGAACCTGACTATACACGCACAACACACACACACACACACACACACGTATGGATTTTAAGGTGTAAAATAGATCAAATGTTCATGGTGACAAGAGGATTAGTCAGTTAGTGGAGGCTGTGTAGTTACAAGAACCAAATCAGTGAGTCAAAATCATACTAGAGAAGGTTTTACGAAAACACTGTAAAATGTAAGATGGTGACATTATTCCTAAACTAAGAGCATAGTTTTGCTCTCAGGCTTTACATGTAGGCATGTGAGTGGTTTCTTCATTTTCCATGTGTTCTCACTCATGCATTTTCTGATTCGATTCTCACTTCAACCCTGAGAATAATGCAGGGCTATGGATGTTATTATTCCCGCCATAAAAATGAGAACACCAAAGCTCAGAAAAGAAAAATGTCTTGCTCAAGGTCATATTGTTAATAAATGGTAGAACCAGGATTCAAATTCAAGTCTGTCTGACTCCAAGGCAGTTCCCCTTCTACTATCATGTGGCATCTGAAATGGCTCACAAACTAGGGTTGCAATGGTTTTTAAAAAGTCTTTATAACACGGAAACAAGGAAGAATTGTTGAAGATGATGGGAAGGACAACATAGCCATTATTTCTTTTTCTGTATAATTTTTTAAGAACAGTTCCAATTTTTAAATTGTGGAGAAGAAAAGGAAAGAAAGCATGTGCCATTATTTGTGCAAGTAATAGAAGCAATGACAAGATGCTGAGGTCCCCTAGAATAGAACAAGAAAAGCTCTCAGGAAAGAACTGTAAAGCTGGGATTCAGAGACAAGCATAAGAGAGAGAAAAGTCATTGGGAATTCCAGAGGAAAATGGAGAGCTAAGGTGCAAGGTTCCCATCAACAAAGATATTCTTATTCCCATTCCCCTCATTGCAGAGGACCCAGGCTGGGTGGCAGCGGCACCTTAATCAGACTCCTGCTTTGGGCAGCTGTGTGGGGTGTGTGTTGGGGTCACAAGGACTGCAGACGGTCTGAACCATATCTTTCTTTCCCAACAGACTCTAAAAGAACAAGAGTTTGGACCCTCACACCAGCGAGCTTGTAAGTGTGTTCATCTTTGATGTCTTTTCTTGTGGAAAACAAAAAAATTTCTAGTCGTCCCAGTATGCAGGAAGTTCGGAGGTTTGTCTTTAGTTACCAAGTTGCTAAATCTAGAAATACAAACCCAGAGGAGAAGCGAGGCCCCTCCCTAGGCACTAAGAAGGAAAGGTGGCCATGGCCAAGTGCATGGCCTGTAGAGCCAATGGCCTGAACCCAAACCCCAGCTCTGGAATCTACTAGCAGTGTGAACTTTGGGCAAATAATTTCACCTGTCTCTGCCTCAATCTAGTCACCTGTAAAAATGGTTACAATAGTACTGACCCAACAGTGTTAGTGTGAATTAAATCAGTTAATTTCTACAAAGGGATTAGAACACTGTCTGCACATCAACAGTGTGCAGCAGTTTTTTGCTTTTGACCATCATCAACATCATCTTTATCACTACAGATAGAACACACTTAATCCAATATAATCATCTCTGAAAACCAAAGGGGAATTCTGAGGTCTTCTTGAGAACTAATGGGGAAACAGAGGCCCAGAGAGGAAAAGGACCCACCAAGGTCATATAACTACAGAGCAGTCCCCACCCCTTCCCTCTCCCATTTCTGTTGGGGCATCCATACACCTCAGTGATATAGTTACAGGGCTCATGAAGAAAGCAAAAAACTAATTAGCTCCCATGGAAGGAGCTCGAGGGAAAGAGCAGCAAGTTGGGTTTTATTGCATTCTGACCATGTACCAAGAATCGTGCCGAACACCCTCCATCTGTGGTAGGGATGACTTTGCCCATCTTAGAGATGAGAAAACAGAGTCTCTGACAGGCTAGATAACTTGCCCAAAGCCACGAGGCCAAGACTCTTCATTCTGGATCTCCCCTGTCCTCAGCGGTACTTGCTACAGGCACCACATTCTAATCCCAAACCCACAGGGAATGGGACCAGACCAAGTCGGAGGAGACCAATGTTCCTCTCCTGTTCCAGGCACCCTGCAACTCCCACAGTGCCCTCTCCAGTCATGCTTTGACTCATCTAAAGCACATTTCTCTGTTTGTTACAGACACACCTCTCAGAGATGATGGAGCTAAGCCAAGGGCACACCTTACAGGTAAGCCTCCCTGCTGTGTTCTCCAGGAGACCACGGGCCATGATCCTGAGATTTCTTTCAGCATATTTATTGAAATTACTCTAGAAGCTTAAAACTGGAAACCACACTCCTTGGTAACAGATTCATCCTCTCAGTGGAGGGTTTTTTAATGTCTTTCTCCCTGGGAGGAGGTCCAAAGGCCCATGTCTCCTGCACATTTTCTTGTGGATTCTATCAGCCCTCTTCCTTTCTCTCCTGTCACTCTCTTTCACTCACACATCCTGTTGTTGAGAAGTGGCTTTCCTCAGTCTCAGAGCTCTAAGTGTTTCTGGATGTGGTCACAAATGAAAGGTCCCCTGAGTTGTCAATTTATTCAGTCCATCTGTGCCCTATTTAAAATGATGTCACTGGACATTTACATTCAGGAAGATGTTTCCAAAGCATTTTCATTGATAGGAACAGATAAAGAGGGATGTCATACTATCACCAGTTGGCCAACTTTCCGAGTCTAGTGTGGAAATTCCAGCCACCTCACACCTGGAGTTCATATACCTCTGAAACTCCAGAGGAAAGAGCAAGACAGTACAGAAAGATAGGTTAAAACCATTGAGCATAAAAAGCAAGCATATTCTCCTGACCTGTATGTAAGAAAATTTGCAGTCTTCAGGGGGATATCCTTATGACCCGAGATATTGCCATTGGACAAAGAGGAAATTGTTTGTGGTGAGTCCTGGGTGAGGATTGAGACCAGGGAGATGTCGAGTTGCCATCACTTACCCCTTACCTGTAAGACAAGGAATTTGTTCTGATGGATCAATGGGGGCAAAACAGGTCAGCTAATCATTTATGAGGCAAAGGATAGAGATTTGGAAGGTCTGAAGTCTGGTCTTGTCATCGGTCCACAAGAGGGGCATCTACAAGTCTTATCTAAGTCATTTAGGGAAGGGTAATTATTTCCAGTTAGCCATTTTCCTGAACACAAAGGAGTGGGAGGATTTCTTAACCTTCACTGTTTTCCAGGATCACAGGGCTCAGGTAAAATTTGAAATTATCAGATCAGGCAGCTCAGGCTCAGAGAGGCAAAACAATTTGCCCCAGGTCACAAGCCCAAGACGCTACCCTTTTTGAACAACTGTGTATATCCACTGCTAGCCTTCACTCATTCTTCCCCAAGGCACTTGTCAGCTGTTGGTTATATTCAATCACTTTCCTCTTCTTTGAAAATGATATGAGACTCTTTTTAGCAAAGTCCACAGCTTCCATCAGGAACAAATTAAACTTCTCTCTTGTCGTTGCAGTTGTGAGACAAACTCCCACGCCGCACTTAAAAAATCAGTTCCCAGCTCTGCACTGGGAGCATGAACTAGGCCTGGCCTTCACCAAGAACCGGATGAACTACACCAACAAATTCCTGGTGATCCCGGAGTCGGGAGACTACTTTGTCTACTCCCAGGTCACATTCCGAGGGACAACCTCAGAGTGTGGGGAAATCAGCCAAGGGAACCGACTGAACAAGCCGGACTCCATCACTGTGCTCATCACCAAGGTAACAGACAGCTACCCTGAGCCCACCCAGCTCCTAATGGGGACGAAGTCTGTGTGCGAAGTAGGCAGCAACTGGTTCCAGCCCATCTACCTAGCAGCCATGTTCTCCTTGCAAGAAGGGGACAAGCTGATGGTGAACGTCAGTGACATCTCTTTGGTGGATTACACAAAAGAAGATAAAACCTTCTTTGGAGCCTTCTTGCTATAGGGCAAAGCAGACATCATTATGTGATGGTCCTCTGCTACCTCGCTCCTAAGTTTCTTCGGTCATACGTAATCATAATCAGGGATTTTCTTGGGGCCAGGGTTAGGAGGCACTCCACAGAGATAGTGGTTTAGCTATGAAATTTAAGGCCCAAAAGTTCACACTTGATATGCCTTACTGATGAGAATACTAATTGGAAAATGCTAAAGCAAACAGACATATTACCGTGGTTGCTTAGAGGATTGGTGAGTTTCTAAATATTAAAATACTGACCACCAAATGAATGGATGGATGGTCTACTTGGGTCAGGATTTAAAGAAGGACGTATCTCCACACCTCCCTGCTACACATTTGTCACCAATGGCCCAGTTATTGTTCAATTTGATCATAAATTTGCTTCAGTCAGGAGCTTTGAAGAAAGTCCAAGAAAGTTCTAGAAAACAGTGTAAAACCTTCAGAGGCAAAATCCTTTATTAGTTTCTCCACATACGTTCATGCCTTGACTAAAAATAATGAAAAGAGAGTTGGTATTTCTCATAAATGTTCTCAAAAAAGGAATTGGTTTTCGTACCATCTACAGCATATGAGAAAAGCAAACTTTCCTTTGATTATGCACACAGATATCAAAATAAGCAAGTAGGAGTTTCACATGCATAGCAAAAATACGACAATTGCATTTAGTAGAGTTTTCTTGAGTACCTATTAGATTCCTGGACACTACCTTAACCCAGAAGACACTATGAAGAACAACACAGACTCTACTCGAAATGTAAATAAATACCACTCGATGCTTCCTGACCAAATATCAGTCAACATACTCTAAAAAATAACTCCAAATCCTAAAAAAAAAATCATCTGAAACTGTTACATAAGATTTCTGGCTCTCTCTTAACTGGGTAAGATATCCAACTCATTAGGTCACTCAAGAAGCCTAAAGATCAATTTCTAGCTAACTAACTGTACAACAAACTTGCTTGATGCTGGAAGACAATGGACTTATTCCCTGGAGGTTGGGAGAAAGAAATCAATCACCAAGTCTGGAGAAGTGAACCTGGATCTGCTTTGAGGTTTGATTTGCATAACTTTATCTACAGAGTGTTATGTGGGTATTTTTCCCTTGCAATATTCAAGGGATTTAAATATGGGATTAGCTGATCAACCTACCAAGGCTTCTTCCCTGGGGAGAGGCTGGATGTTGAGAATGTCCCTTCTGTGCTTCAACAGGTTCATATCCTCTAGTCTATCTGATTTTCTTGCACTGATACATCAAGGGTGGGAGGGGTAGCTCTGCTTTCTTAGCCTTTGTTGACTTGTCTGTAAAGCAGGAATCCACCAATTTGTTTCCCAGGATCAAATGAGCTCACGGGCATGAAACATGTGGACTTCATGCATTCTGTATAGTCCGAGCATTTTGGTGTGACCTGGCCCGTGACTTCCAGCACGTTGGCCTCTATTACAAATGCTCCTCACCCTGGGAGACCTCGTGGATGGGTCTGAGAGCAAGCTTGGCACCAAAATCACCCTTCCTGTGGTTGCCAGGAGATGATAGAAACAGACAGCAACGTGAGAGGCTCCTGAGCATAGCAACCAGTGCAATAGTAGTACTCGGTCAATATTTGTCGAGTTATAATTAAATAAAAACTAATTTCCAGTTTCTCAGTTGGGAGGTTAAGGCTAAGTATGTTTCCTAACCTCTGCTAGGCTAACTGACACCAGGCCTTGTTCTTGACTTCAGCTTCTCCAGTCAGCACGGGACTCAGTGGGAACACAGACAAGGGTGTGGTCACCTGCACCTGGTTCGCAAGAGTCTTCAGAGAGGAAGTGAATCCTAAAAGAAGGTGGGTGGGCCCCAGATGACCACAGGGAAAGGACATCTCAGATGGGGGAATTACCCTTGGCTTAAAGTAGAAAAGAAAGGTTTCTCAGTAACTCCAAAACCAGCTTGATAAGAGAATGTTCCCTCAACCAACTCCTAGAACAGCATTTATTGTTAGATCAAGAATCTTTCCTCAGTAACTCTAGTCTGGTTCCATACTCAGAACTAAAATCCCCTAAGAAAATAAAATGCTGTATCTGCACCTATCTCCCTGGTGCATGAGAGCCCCAAGCCACTTGGGGTGCAGGAAAAGATTCGTACAGAAGAGGCCAGAGTGGCCTGTTCAAACTTGCCCAGTGTGCCATAGGGGATCCACTAGATTTAGAAGTTTATCCAAGACAGGAATTTCCTGACATCCTAAGACATTTGAGGCTTTGGAAAAATCCCTGCCTTATATTTATTTTGTTCCTGTCATGAGCTTGTTTATTGAAGAATGTTTTGTAGCTCAACTTTGCACTGCTGATTTTGTTAAATTCTGTACAGCACAGTATATCTTTTACTATGCAGGAAGGCACAGGCACGCATTCCTTAGAGGACTCAAATGAGAACTGCTGTTTCCAAGGCATCGTCTCCATAGCAAAAATTAGTGTACTATTTTTAAAAATGAGGTGGGATAATGCTTTTGAAGAACATGTGATGATCCCCTAAAAGGGATTAATGGGATACATTCAAGGGGTTTGGTGGGGGTAGGAAGGAGCTTGCTTTAGAAAATAGTTAATTTAGGGAGAAAATGTTTTACTGGTTAAATGCCTTTCAAAAGGCTGAATTCAAATCAATTCCACAAACATTTACTGAGTACCTACTCGCCCTGGAGACACAGAGATAAATTAATTTAGTCTCAGACCTGCTCATTTTAACTACTCAGCAACTCTATTGTCTGCCTGCAGATCCTTTAATTTATTTTCGTTGTATTAGCTAATTAATTAGCTAACTTTAGGCACGTTTTAGGATATTTTCTCATGATGAAAATGGGTGCCATTTGATGATGGGCGATCACTAACAAAATGATTTGTGTTCACTCTAAGTGGTTTTTTTAAGTAGCTACTGAAGGACAGTTTTACGTAAACAAAAGGAGGAAAAACAGGGAGATCATTTTCTGTGGTGGAATCCATTATGTAAGCCACATGTAGAAAGAGGTTTTTATTTCCTGGACTCAAATTGTGCATCAGCACCCTTAAAAATATTAGAATTGTATGGATGACTCAGCTGCTTTGAAAAGTCTGTTTCTCAGCAAACACACAACCATGATCAAAATGCATGGGGTCACTAACATTTTGACCCTAGCATGGTTTAGATCTATTTGGCAGAACAGAATTACTTAAGCTACTAATATTTCTAGTAGGAAAAGGGAAAAGTATACCTTTTCACTTCCTGAAATGTGTCAAACCTAACATGCCGGGAACCCTGGCTCCATTTCATCCTAAGCTACATCACCCCAGAGGAAATTCCACCTCTATGCTAGTCAAATAATTCCTCTGGATTATAAAAGTTCAACTAACTCGCTGTGAACAAGGCACAGCCACTGCCAACATTCTCTTGCAAGATATTTTCCCAAGCCCTTACCCAATTCTGTTTCCATGATTGTGACATTGGGGATTAATTATGCAGGACAGGGCTGTTTATATTCATTCTGTACCTTCAAAAACACATGCAGAAGTCTCTTGCCTCAGATTTTTTGCTCTCTTAAGGCCCAGAGTCCTGGAAGCGTTTTGTCATTTTTAGCAGAATTTTGTTAAGTAGACATCGTTACCCTGGATACTGCCATCATTGCATCCTATTGGTAGCTGGGCCTAGAAAGAATTCAGTGAACTGTTAACCCCTGAATCTTTTCACACCAGTGGGGAGACAGTGTGGGTCAGAGCAGTTTCTTCCATGCTTTGCCACGCTCTAACAATCATATTTTCAACTTCCCAAGCTCTGAGACACACTTGCCTCCCACACCATCTCCCCATTGTAAGATGAAATACCTTACCAGCCTGGACAGAAGTTACTTGTCCAGTGCCACACAATGAACTAAGGCATCCTACACTCGGATACTGTCTTCCTGAATCATAATCCCAGACTCATCTGATCTCCTCTGCTCTTAAGAAATATTAATAGCATTCATTTTAATGACTGGAGAAGAAATTGGTGGGAGACAGGAGGAGAATCTTCAAATAACTATGGGGCAACATGAATGTGGGGAGGAGATTCTTCCATGCGCCCCTCAGAGGAGAGAGCTACAGTTACATGGTCACCATCTCTGGTTTAATACCTAAAGGAACTTTCTACCCAAAACCAGAATTTTTCCAGGTAGCGATTTTTCAGTCCCTGAATGTATTCAAGGAGGGAGTTTAGCACCAGGGTTTTGGAGAAGCCATTCCTTCTTTGAGATTGGGGGAGGGATTGAGCCAAAGGATTTCCGAGGTCTTTGTTAATTGACTATCATGTATTCTATTTAATCATGACAAACGTGGCAGACCTTGTCAAGAGTTCAGTGGCTTCCAGCCTAGAAGTACCTGTCATTTCCCACTTGTCCAGAGAGTGCCCAACACAAAATGACTCTAAGATCTTGGCTGCTAGGGCAATGACCTGGGATTTCAGAGATGATAGGATCTGCAGAGTCTATCTATTCCAAGTTACTTCATTTCAAGGATGGAGAAACTCAGGCTCACAGAGGTGACATAGTGGCCCAATGCCAGACAGTAGCTCATTGGAGTGCTGAGACTAGAATTCGCATCCCCTGACACCAAGCCCAGTGTCGGGAGGACACCAGACTTATCCATGAGTCACCTATGTTTTTGAGCTCGTGTCACACGATAGCCCTTACCTAGATGCTGGAGAGCTGAGAGGGAACATGATGGGCATGTCCTATCTTGTGGCGTGTGCATTCAGGAAGAAGGAAACACACAAGGTGGAGTAAATAAAGTAGCTAAACTTAATCAAATGATTTTATTCTTAAAGTCATTAAAACATGTAATTTTCCCCTTTTTTGTTTCAGGGGTATACAGATTGAACAAACGTGGGTGTTTATGTGGTTCTAGTGATAAGCCCCATGTGCTTTCATTGATTTTATGTTTTATGTTAAAACATCAACCCCAAGGTAAAATGCATATTGTATGTTGTTGGATATGTACTTAACTGGTATGCCTCCCATGTCTTCGGGCACTACTGTATGAATTCTAATCTCTGTAAATGAAGTGTTGTAAGTGTTGATGTATTTAATGGATGTAACTTAATAAACTGGCATTGAATTTTGACGCTAATTGTCAATTCTTTTGTCAATCTGTTCATTTATTTTTCTCTCTGGATTAAGGTCTAAGGGTAATCCTTGGGCTCTTAAAAAATACATGTAGTTCTCTATATACTTGAATGCAAAATGGTAGATAACTCTCATAGGTTGTAATAAATCTCATAACAAATTGATCGTGAAACACGCAGATTGTGCCACTCTGGTCAGATGAGAGAAAGGAGGGAAGGAAAGAATCTACTAGGCCTCTTTTATGAATTAGGAGACTTTGTAGTTAAGTGGCTTAATCTCATCTCAAACAACCCCAGAATAGGAAGAGAGGCCAGGGAGATCCGTGTCACTACTTGGTGGAGCCAGAATTTAGATCTAAGCCAGTCTCTGACACTACACTCTGCTGCCTCTCATAAAAACAGCAATCAGCAAAAATCAAAAGGGCTCAGCACAGTCATCACTTTCCATTTTCCAGAGCAGTAGCTGGGGTCACTGTTGGCGCTCAGTCAATATTAGGTTGCACCATACGAAATTGCCATTTCCGAGGGTCAAAAGGGATCACGTGTCAGAAATGTCACTTGTTTCCACCTAATGGTTGTAGGTAGAATCAAACACTAAGGGAGAGGGGGTAGGCTCTCCTCCAAAACTTCGGTCTCAAACATTTCCCTCCCAGTGGGATTCCTGGGAATGTATTGATGTCCTTCTGAAATTCAGTTCTCACATTAGCTTGAAATTAGTTCTCGCTCCACTCCTAGGAGTGATAAGAACAAAATGGTGATCTAGCACCTCTTGTATTATCCTGGATAGAGCTGGAGCCTATTCTACTAAGTGAAGTATCACAAGAATGGAAAAACAAGCACCACATGTACTCACCATCAAACTGCTACTAACTGATCAATCCTTATGTACACATATGGTAGTGACATTCATCACGTGTTGGGCAGGTGGGAAGATTGAGGAGGGGATGGGTATATTCACACCTAATGGGTGTGGTGTGCACCATCTGGTGGATGGACATGCTTGTAGCTCTGACTTGGGTGGGGCAAAGGCAATATATGTAGCCTAAACATTTGTGCCCCATAATATTCTGAAATAATAAAAAAAGAACAAAACATTTTTATACTTGTGGAGAGAAGTGCATTATTTGCCCTATATGTTTTTAAAAAACAAAGTATCTGCAAAAGCCATAATGCCAGTTCTCCAGAGGAAAAATATCGATAGTCTTCTAATCTAGGTTACCAAAGACAGTCTTTTCAGTCAATTCTCAAAATGATTCTCCATCCCTAGGAACTTTTAAGCAAGACGACAAAACTAACCAATGGTCTCTCCTGATGTTTGTCCAGTTGTCCACGGGGATATGCAGGGTCTAAGCCGAGGCCAGCTAACATTCGGTCCAGACGCACAGGGCTGGTGTCGGTTCTGATTCGTCAGACATGATTCATTTCTGATTGACTGATGCTCATACCATACTGGCTGTTAGATATTTTGACTACTCTCCCTGTTTACATTGCTTCCAACCTCCTGATCACACACACCATCATCATTATCATCTTCATCATAAACAATAGCGTTAATGTCCCAGCGTGCAATTGTAGAAGGAGCAGCAGATCAGGAATCAGCTGACCTCTGTTCCAGGCCCGAGTCTGCCCAGCTGGCAACTGTGAGGGGTTGGGCCCACCACTTCTGCAGGTCTCAGCTTTCTGTTCTGAGAATCCAGAGCAGAGGGGAATGAAGGGAGCTGAAGTCCCTTCCCTTTGCAGTTTAGAAACAAGTCTCAATGATTCTATGCTTGTAACGGGTAAGTTTCAAATGAGCTTCCCCTTTTCAGGTTGAGGAGACAGACAAGAGGGTTTCTCCAAGAGAAAGCAAAATTCCCCATGTACCTTAGGCTACAAAGCTGTGCAGCTAGTACACAGGGACTTTTTACCTCTTCGGTGCAGGAAATAGAAAGGTAACTGGAACTGAGCTGTGAACTGCAGAGCTCGCCAGTGCCGTTCCACTTTGACAGCATCTTCATTCCCCCTCGGCCCCTCTGCCCTTCAGTGGGGTTTGGCAGCCATTCCACGTAGCCAGGGCCGCCCCCCTCACAGGCTAATGTTGGGCCTTAACACCAGCACTTACAGCTTCTGTTTCCTGTGTTCTTAGTGTATGTCAGGTATTGAGCGCAACTCATTGCATAATTCATCTTATTTCACAATGCAATGAGATTGGCATGATCCTCTCATTTTACAGATGAAGGAAATGAGGCCTGAGAGATTAAGTCCACTTGCCCAAAATGACTCCGTTAAACCAAGATTCCAGCTCAGTCAGGATACAGACAGCCCCCTCTCAGAGTTTATCATCAACAGCAAGAGGCCAGAGCTACCATTTGGGGTGTATTTTCAGTGGTAAGCACTTTTCCTGCATCATCTCATTTAATCCTCAATCAAAGGCTGCCTTCCTGGCTCCAAGATGAGTTCACAGCTCAATTCCACATCTACTCCTACAGAGGGGGGCATTCCCAGGAATGGACCACCAAATCCTCAAAGGACAACTGGGTCTTCCATTCAAAGTGGTGACCATTGACTGAACACTCTGACTCCCGCAGGGTTTCAAGGATGCCTCCTTTCTTGAATGCCTGGTCCTGCTTCATGCCCCATCCCTGGTTCCTGTAATGCAAACACTGGCACTACCACTACCCAGTCAGCCCATCCTTGCCCGTGCTGGGGAGCCCTAACTCTGGCCACACCTATCCTTCAGCCCCAGCTACCAACCCTAGGATTATGTGGAAGCCTTCTCCCCTGTCCCCAGGGTCCTCTACAATGTCACTGTCCACCCAGATTGGCCTCTGGAGCCCCATGTTGCCTGTGCCTCTATTCTCTATTTTGCTTTTGTCACCCACAGAAAGATTTGAGCATCTCCCTGTGCCACGCACTTTGTAAATACAATTTCCTTGTATCACCATAAAACCCTGGAGAGTAGGTACCATAATCATCATGACTGTTTTGCAGATGAGGAATCTGAGGCTCAGTGAGACACAGCAACTTGCCCAAAGCCACACAGCCAGAGTGATAAATCTGGATTTGAACCTACCAGCCTCTCAACCACTGTCTCGTTCTGCCTCTTAGCTTTGCCCGCGTCCCTGCCTCCTACCCATTGCGAAGTCTTAGGCAAGTCATCTAACTCCTTTGGGCCTCCCAGGAGGATCTCTAAGTTCACTTCCAGCCTGAGATTTCTGGGATTCCAGATAAGGAGTGCTAGAATTGTCCTCATCCCCAGATGAGTAAGTAAGGTCTTACTTTTTAAGGGAACATGATACCCAGAGCCCTCTCCTCCTTGGGATCTGCATTCATTCCAGGGCACCATGATGCACCATCATAAAGCCTTTTTTAGGAAGCCCTGCCTATAGCTGCCCCCTAAGCAAAGACATTTGACTGACTCCACGTTTATTGCATTGTCTTCCAGAACAATAGTTCCCAGTTTGGGCTGCATGTTGGTGGGAATGGGCTGGGCATAGATTAAAAAGCCCAGTGTACAGGCCATACCCCAGGCCAATTAAATCAGAATATCCAATGATGGAAGACAGACAACGGTATTTTTTTAAACTCCCAAGTAATTCCAATATGCGGCCAGAGTTGAGAACCACAGTTTTCAAAGCACCGGCACATGAGAGAAAGAGCAAGCCCTGAAGCTAGGCAGACCTGCATGATGTCCTCAGCTCTGCCACGTTCCAGCTATGAGATCTCAGACAGCTGAGTTAGTCTATGTGAGCCTCAATTTCCTCATCTGCAAAATGGGAATAATAGTAGTGCATTTCTCATGGTGCCCTTATGAGGATAAAACGAGATGGTGTCCATGAAGCTGCCTGGCCCCCGGGCAGTGCTCAACACACAGCAATGGCTGTTCTGTCAGAAAATGACCTGAAGATTCTGCTCTTTGTATTTACCCTCTTTACATTTAAGGAAGCAATACCAAATTATGGAAATTACAAGATCATAATGAAAACAGTAAATGATGGGCTGGAGACTTGGTTATTCATTCATCCAACTGATACATAGCAAGCACCCTCGATGCTGGTTGCTGTACATGAAATAAACACGGCTGTTAGGTTCGCCAAGCTTCTTTGCTATTGGGTTGAAGTTGAGGATGGGGGTACAATAAAGGAATTGCTATGCAATAATATTTGTGATAAGGGATCTAAAGGAAAGGAACAAGGTGAGAAGATAGAGAACAAAAACAGGACCCACTTTCCAAATGAGTGATTCAGAGAAGGCCTCTCCGAGGCCACTCTGCACAGTGTTTTTGACTGAGTCAACATTTGGACTCGTGACTCCACGGCACAATTACTGGCTGATAGCAAGTGTGACTCACTCAGTGGGTACCGCTAATTACAAGGACCTTCGGGGTCAAAGAACAAGGTGGCTGAGCACTGGCCAAGGCAAACAAGCCACGCCTTGGACTCTGCAGGCACGTTTGGTGACTACCCCACCAATCCCTAAGGCGGCACTCCAGGCTCTCAGATGGAAACTTTTCTCCTGCAGCCACTGCGGGGCGATCCCACATCCCCCTTGGCACTCCCTGTTGTTTTTCAAGAATGACACCCAACTAGGCTTTGCCTTCCTGTGTGCCAGGAAGCTCTCCTGGCTTTTGCCCTTGCACTAGTAAACACAATCTGACATCATAAGGTTAAGGAAAATTACCAGCATGTGTTCCTTCTCCCAAGAACTCGATGGAGAGGAGAATAGGGGCTGGATGAGAATGCCCACTTTACGGAAAGCTAAACTGAGGCTCAGAGAGGAAACCATCATATTTGTAGGCATAGAGATACCGAGCCAGATCTGGCCAATCGCAGTACTATGTGTCCAGGCCCATGACGCCTTCCTCAGGGGTACAGTCCACAGGCAAAGGGGCCAGAGAGCCCCTGCTCTGGGAGTCTATGCATAAAAAATGAATCCCTGTGTTTGTGGATTGGATGCAGGTAGGAATTGAGGAGTAAGGTCCGAATGCTTTGGTATCCTCCCTTCTCTCCAGGACACCCTCATGCCCGTCCCTCTGCTCATGGGCACTCGCGCTGCAGAGGCAGCACCGTCTTCCACCAGGTGTCCCAAGACAGAACCCAGGGTCCTCTTAGACTGGCCACTCTCCCGTCCCCTCACAGTTAATCACTCACCAAGTTCAGCTCCTGAGTCTCAGATCAGACCCTTCTTTTCTTCTCTGTGACAACAGCCTCCTCATTGGTCTCCCTCCCTCCAGTCTAGCATATACATACCAGCCAGAGTGGCCTTTCTGTTAAAAAAAATTTTTAAAGTCTCATGGCTCTCCTGCTCTCCTACTTTGAAATGCCAGGGCAGCCTCCTATCACCTTTAGAGGGAAATCCAAGCTCCTGCACGCGGCATCCAAAGCCCTTCCTGATTCAGCCCCCACCCACCTCTCTGCTCCATCTGGTGTCTGGTGTCCCAACCCCCCCATGCTACAGGCAGTGGCACGCTAATACATGTTTAACCAGCAGGTCTCCAAGATAAAGCCCTGATTTGGACCATCTGCCAATATCTGTGGTGTAAATATTTCCACCATGACCATTTCAAGCAACCAATGTGTTGTCACCGAATGGGGAGTTGAGAGATGTGTGGTTGCACAGCATGAAACAGTATTTCTGACACACGAACACAACGGAAATTTACAACTTCAAAAGGACAGATAATAGTAAAATGTAGTGATTATTAGGAAGTGATAAATTTTGAGTATTCACTACCTTTGTTTTAGTATCATTTATATAGATGTAGGCTTATGTAATTTAATTTTTATCGTGGCTATGTTTATTGTTCAGCTCGCGAAATTCCTAAACATTCAACATTCCCTTCTCATGAGCTGGCAAACGCCAGCCTCAGCACAGCTGATTAAAGCTCTTGGCCTACTTTTCACTCTGGGTAGGATGCCTGCCCTCCCCCAGACCCGTGGTGGACTCTTACTCATTTGTCAAGACTCAGCTCGCTGTCACTTCATCTGTGGCTCCTTCCCTAAATGCTCCATGCAGGGGTCCCACAGACACCCCTCCCTACCGCCCTGTGGCAGGCCCCTTGTCTGCTTGGCTGTCTTTCCTCCCTTAGGTGGTGTCTTAATCACTCCTGGGTATGAGCATCAAGCCAATTCTAATAAATGCTTGTGGGACACACCACTGAACACAGTTTCGTATCTGGGTCCCTTCCCTGTGTGTCTTCCAATCCCCAGCTTATACCCAATCCTACCTCCCCCTGCGGGTCTCACCCAGAGCCCACACAGGCTTCACACTGGGGCTAGAAGCGGGTCCAGGAAACTGGAAGAGGAAGGCTCCAACGCAAATCCACAAAACACATTTTAATCATTTGTGTTTTTTCAGAAATATAAATCCAGATTCCACCCACATCGCCACCCCAGACCGACTCTCCCTAGCAGGAAGGAAGGAGAGGGACTCGGAACGGGAGGAGCCTACACCCGCTGAGCAGCTGAGCCTAGATCACGTCCAAGGTGGATCCAGAGCTCAGAGACAGAGAATCCTGAGTGTCACAGAACAGACGTAGGGGGCTACTTTTCCTTTGTTCAGTTCTCACAATGATCTTATCAGTCAGTAATCCATACTTCCATTTGACAGATGAATAAACGGAGGCCCACAAAGGTGCTGAGACTCCTCCAAAGTCCCTGAGTAATGCTCTGTGAAGCCGAGATTTGAACCAAGGTTTGACTGATTGTACAAAGCACGCTCTTAACCTCTGTGATAAAATATGCTGTTTGTCTTTCCCCTGGAGAGAGAGGGAAAGGGTAAGGGAGAGGGAAAGAAAAAGGAAAGGAAGGGAAGGGAAGGGAAGGGGGAGGGGGAAGAAGGGGAGGGGAGGGGGAGAGAAGGAGAGAGAAGGGAAGGGAAGGAAAGAACATTCACCATTATTGAGAACCTCCCCTGAGACAGGTGCAACACCAGATGCTTTACCCTTGTGAACACATTTAATTTAACCTTACCTAGAAGATAGGTATTATTATTCCCATTTTATACATAAAGAAACTGGGCCTGGTGCGGTGGCTCACGCCTGTAATCCTAGCACTCCAGGAGGCCGAGGCGGAAGGATTGCTTGAGCTCAGAAGTTCAAGACCAGCCTGAGCAAGAGTGATACCCCGTCTCTACTAAAAAGAGAAAAATTAGCCAGGCATGGTGGTGCATGCCTGTAGTCCCAGCTACTCAGGAGGCTGAGGCAGGAGGATCACTGGAGCCCAGGAGTTTGAGGTTGCAGTGAGCTATGATGATGCTACTGCACTCTGCATGGGGTGACAGAGCAAGAATCTGTCTCCAAAAAAAAAGAAAGAAACTGAGGCTCAGAGAGCTTGAGGAAATTCACTGATGCTGCACATCCCACATGCAATAGAATTCAGCTTTCAGAGGCCTCCTTCCTGCATGGTTCATATTTCTGACCTCAACACAAAAATTTCTAACCCCACTTCCCCCTGCAGCAACTCCCAGGAAATGGCTTAAAAAAAAATCAATATTTTAGCATCAGCTTGACAGAATGTAGGCCAATAAACAGTTGCTCCAGGAGGACCAGGCTAATCATTAGGATTATTCAAGAAAACAGGAAAGTGAGTCCTGACTTTATCAGACCAATGCTCTGGGCAGTGTTCTGTGGCTTTGCTAAATGAAGAAGGAAGCTAAGAGATAATACTGAAAATTTCTGGACATTTCTCTGTGCTTCCCCCATAGTCCCCCAAAGTGAATCCCAAAAGGTTAAATGTGGTTTCATGGCAAGCGTGGGTGTCAATTTCATAAAGGAGGGAAGAAAAAGTCATTCATGGGGAACTTAAGCCTACTTTCTGCAAAGGTATATGTTGGGTGAACTACGAGCCCCAATTCCAAAACCACAAGGAAATAAAATGAATCTCTATGTGATACAGCATAGAAAAGTCCATACCATGAGGCCGGAAACCCAGGGACTATGTTTTGTTCTGCCTCAAACACCTAGTTCTAGGCATTACTGTAAGCTCTGAGAAAACAAAGAAAAAGAACTCACTGGGACTTCCAGTCAAAGCCATGACAGAGCAACTGCTAAAGAACTGTTGTTACATCTATAAAACTGGACAAAATATATGAATCAACTGGTTTTGGTCATTGGACAACAGACAACATAGGGATGCAACCTTTGAGATGTGTTCCACATTGCCTCGGTTTTCTGCCTGTGCGATTGCTAAGCTGTGGCCCAGGAAAGTGGAGCCCAAAGAGACAGCAGCCGTCTTACAAGGTGGAGGAAACATATATCAGGTTTGGGGGCTGTTGAGGTAGCTACAAGTCATGGGGAAGGATACCATGCAGAGATGCTGCAGAAATCTTCATACAGGGCCTTTTGGTTGAATGCTAAACTATGCACATGCAGAAGCATCACAGAAAACAGCTATGGGGGGCCTAAGAGCTGAACAGAGAGTACAGAGGTCATACATTCCTGGGACAAGAGGGAATTATGACTGGCAGAGCACAACCAGGTCACCATACCCCAGGCATCCAGCTGAGAACCTAGAAACATGGGACTCATGTTTAGGAGAAGGCTGCCCTACACTACGTTAGTCCTGTCCCAAAAAGCCCTTACCTTGATAGGATCAAGCCTGCCAGGAAAAAAAAAATCAATACTTTCCAAAGGAAAACAACAAAAATCGAAGCCTTTCAACAACAGCTTCCACAATATCCAACACACAATAAAAAAAATCACTAGACATGGAAAGAATCCAGTGAAATGTGACACATAACCAGGAAGAGAAAAAATCAATAGAAACATACTCAAAGGTGGCAGAGCTGTTGGAATTAGAAGACAAAGCCTTTAAAATAGCTATTATAAATATGTCCACAATTTTAAATGAAAAGATGGATATAAGTGAACATCTGGGGGCTCTCAGAAAATACATGGAAACTCTAAAAACAATCAAAAGAAAATTCTGGCAATGAAACGTACGATATGAGAAATTTTTAAGATAGGTTTAATAGCATAATGTACGTTGCAGAAAAAAGGATAATTGGTGACCTTGAGAGGTCAACAGAAACTGTCCAAACTAAGGCATAAAGGAAAAAATTGTCAGAGCCTCAGGGACCTGAGAGACAAAGTCAGGTTCAACATATGTTTCATTAGGTTCCAGAAAGTGACAAAAAAAAGAAAGTGGAATAGAAAAAAGTATGTAAAGAAATAATGGCCAAAATTGTCCAAATTTGATTTTTAAAAAAATACTATAACCCATGATACCAAGAAACTCAATAAGCTACAAGCAGAATAAAAAAAAATTTTAAAGACAGAAAATCAAATAAAAGCACATCATATTCAAATGAATGAAGAGGAGTAAAATCTTAAAAGCAGTCAGAGAAAAAAGCTGTGTTTCATTCAGGAAAACAGTGATAGGAATGACTTCTACCTTCACAACAGAAAGACAATGGAATACCATCTTTAAACCACTGAAGTAAGAAATATATCAACACAGAATTCTGTTTTGAGTAAAACTATCCTTCGAAAACGAAAGTGAAATAAATATTAGATTGCAGGATGGGGAGACAAGAGATTTGTAGTAGTCTGGATTTGTCGGCAGGTGAAATAAATCATGACTTTGAAGATCTTATGTTAAACTCTCAGAGAATGAGATAGAGCGCAATGATGTTCCTGATCCACCATCAAAAAGACAATCTCCTCTAGTTGTTCATTCAAAAATAGTCTTTGCCTACCAACCAGTTTTAGAGTTTTAACAAATAATAGACAAAAAGGCATAGTTCAGGGATGACAAATGGAGAAAGACCACATGGGGAGGTTCTCATCATTCAATGTCATTCAATTATGAACAGAGAAAATCTGGACAGGATTTGCAAGGAATTAGTGAAGTAAATGTGATGCAAAAAGTGCAGGTCTTGGCGTGAACATGGTAGAATAGGTATCAAATTTCCTTTCCACTGACAAATTGGATTCTAATCTAGAAAGGGAACTTTGGCACTAGAGATGTTGAAACAAATGGACCTGAGAAAGGAGATCAAAAAGCAACATTTCTTTCTTTTTTTTATTTCAGCATATTACAGGGGTACAAATGTTTAGGTTACATATATTGCCTTTGTCCCACCCAAGTCAGAGCTAGTAGCGTGTCCATCCCCCAGACGGTGTGCACTATACCCATTAGGTGTGAATATACCCATCCCCACTTCCCTACTCCCACCTGCCCAACACCCGGTGAATGTTACTACTACATGTGCACATAAGTGTTGATCAGTTAATACCAATTTGATGGTGAGTACATGTGGTGTTTGTTTTTCCATTCTTGGGATACTTCACTTAGAATGGGCTCCAGCTTTATCCAGGACAATACAAGAGGTGCTAGGTCACCATTGTTTTTTGTGGCTGAGTAGAACTCCATGGTATACATATACCACATTTTATTAATCCACTCATAGATCGATGGACACTTGGCTTGATTCCACATCTTTGCAATTGTGAATTGTGCTGCCGTAAACATTCTAGTGCAGATGTCTTTTTTACAGAATGTCTTTTGTTCCTTTGGGTAGATGCCCAGTAATAAGAGTGCTGGATCAAATGGTAGTTCTACTTGTAGCTCTTTGAGGTATCTCCATATTACTTTATTTGAGGAAGACAAAAATGGAGATCTTAAACAGGAAGATGATGATGACTCTAAAATAAATTTAAAAAATTATGAAATGAAATGGATGTTGATCAGAAAGATTTTAATTGTGTTCCTAGAAGTTGTCATGTCTCTCCAAATGAAGTAGTTGAGCGTTGGGGCCCAGTATCAATCCCCCAGATGAACTAGGGCCTCTTCCTAATTCTACAGCTCATGAGCCACTAGTTGAAGAATTTTCAGATCCTGAAAGTCAGACTCTGGATGCCATAGAACAAGTTGGTCTGGATTCCTTACAGTTTGACCGTCTTGGTATTTAGGTACCAGAAGGATTGTGGCACTTCTGCCCACAACTTCCAGCAGTGAACGCAGCTCGACAGCCACAATATGTGTTAGTTCCAGCTCAGCAGGCACATGTAGAAACTCTTCTAAGACTGAACAGAAGAAAATGAAAGGAAACTAGATCCCATATTGCCACAAGCAACAATTTCATTTATCATGAAATGATAATTGCTGTTGTCTCAGATGGCTTGTTGAGACCATCCCTCTCATACAGGCTGTCACTAATAGTTATTCAGTCAGCCAACTCATCTATTATCTCCATAAGGTGACTTTCCCAGCTCACTCTACGTGGAGCCCTACATCTCTTTTGTTTCCTACTTAGTACCTTGTATCGGTTTTGATTTCTTTTAATGTGTTTATGAGGCAGTAACCACATCTGCCGTCTGACTGCTGAATCCCAGCACCTAGCCCAGGGTCTTGAATGAAGGAATACTCGATTGGAAAGCAGCCTACCGAAAGGAAGAAATTTAGATATTATACATCTTTAACTGTTTACATTGAGTTGCTTTACAGTTTTTAATTACAGTGAGTCTTTAAAAAATTTAAGATGTTAAATTTTAAGTTGAAATTGAAGCATAAAAATAAAAACATTGTACAAAAGATGCTAATTCTGTTCCTGAGATACACTAAAGCTATGAGATATATTAAAAATACTGTAGCTTAAACCCCATTACAAAAATATCTTTAAAGCCAAAATAGATCTAGTTTTCCCTCCTTAATAGAGAGTTCTTCTTAGGCTGAATTTTGAGTGCATGTGAATTTTTTATTTTGGTAACCTTAAGAATTTTAATTTTCATCTAACTCAATAACTCCAATTGGGTGATATTTATAAAAAGGTAAACTGAGAGAAGAGGGGTATAATGTTTTGCAATGAAAGCAAACCTTAGCTTTAGTAAAGCCTTGGCGAAGATATAGAGAACTGAGAGGGTATAACAGAAGGAGACCAAAAAATGTTCTCAATATTTCAAAATTTGTCAATAAAAAAATCGTAGAAATTTGTTTTCTCTCTTATCATATGAAAATTTACCTAATAACTTTGATTTTGTTTCTAGACCACAAAGCCTAAAATATTTACTATCTAGACCTTTACCAAAAAATGTTTGCCAACTCCTGCTTTACACTGAAACTTACTAAACAATGCTTTAAGAACTCAAAGAAGAATGAAAAGAATAGAGAAATTTACCACTTCTTGGATGCTAAACTCAATATTATTATATTAAGTTGTCGTTTCTCCCTATTATTGATTAATAAGTTCATCACCATCTAAATCAAAATCCCAGTAGACTTTTTTTCTAGAAATCAATAGATGATTCTAAACTGTATAAGGAACTGCAAAGGACTTAGAATAGCCAACATAATCTTGTGAAAGAAGGATATAGCTGGAGGATTTACTTTGCCTGATTTCAAGACTTATGGTAAAGCTACGGTAATCAAGACAGTTTGGTAGTGACACAGGATAAATATTTCGGTGGAATTAAACAGAGAGTCCAAGAATACTCCTATATTTATACCATCTATTGATTTTTTATAAAGGGCCAAATAATTCAAAGGGGAAAGGAAAGTCTTTTCTATTGATATAAACGGCACAGGAGAGACTGGATATATTAATATATATGAAAAATACTAACTCACATTGTACATCAAAAAAATTATTTGAAATGGATTATAGACCTAAATATAAAAGGTAAAAGTAAAGGAACACATTTCCCCAACCTTGAGGCAGGCAAAGATCTTTTAGACAGGACACAGGAAACCCTAACCATAGGAAAAAATATAGTAAGTTAGCAGAATATATAAAGAATGCCTACAACTCTATTGGAAAAAGGCAGAAAACCCATACAAAAATGGGCAGAGACTCAAACATTTATGTCCCCAAGGATGATATATAAATGGCCAATAAGCACATGAAAAAGTGCTTAAGATCATTAGTCATTAGGATAATGCAAATAAAACCACAATGAGAAACCACAGCACACCCACTAGAATGGCTAATATTAAAAACACTGACAATACCAAATGTTGGCCAAGACATGGAGCATTTGGAACTCTCAAACACTGCTGGAGGGAATGTAAAATGGTACAGTCGCATTAGAGAACCGTTGGCAGTTTCTTATGTTAATAATTACCCTTACGTATCTACCTATGACTCGGTAATTCCACTCCTGAGTATTCAAGAGAAATTAAAGTATACATCCCCCAAAAGAATGTATAGAGAAGACATTCATAATAGTCAAAAACTGGAAACAACCCAAATGTCCATCAACAAGAGAATGGGTAAACACACTGCAGTATATTCATACAGCAGGTTACTACTCAGCATGCAATTACTCGTATGAACCTCAAAAATAATTATGTTGAGTGAAAAAGCAACCCCAAAAGAATGCATTCTGTATTATCCCCTTTATGTGAAGTTGTAAAACAGGCTAAACTAATCTACAGTTATAGAAATCAGAATGGTAGAAATCAGAATAGTGGTCTCCTCTGGGCAGGGGATAGCCAGGAGTTGGCTGGGAAGCGATACTAGGGAACTTTCTGGAATGAAAGAAATATTCTCTACCTTGATAGGAATATGGCTTGCATAGATGTATGTACTTGTCAAAACTCATCAAACTGTACACTTAAAATCTGTGTAAATTACACCTTAATTTAATAAAAGGAAAAGACTTTGACATTGGCATCAAGAAGCTCACACTCTAATCTGCAGATTCTTTCAGGGTATGAGTGGAATCCTTCCTTATCATCTCTCCATTCTGTCTGTTTCAACTGCAACGTCATAGCCTCTGTGCTAGTTGGGGCTCTACCCTGCAATGGCCTCCCAAACAGACTTCCAGCCTGCAGTCTGACCTTTCCAATGAGGACCCCGCACTGCAGTCAGGGATTGGTCTGAAATAAAAATATTCTGGTGTCACTCTCCACTGCCCTTAGCATAAATTCCACCTCCTCCCAGGCATAGCCCTGAGTGACACAGCTCACATATACCTGTGCCTCACCTCCCACCACCCTCCCTTTGCAAACTGTCTTGCAGTCCACTAGAGTTACTTAGCTCTGATTTTACACATTGCTCCCTCTGTTTTTAATGCCCCCCCCTCACACACACACACATCTCTTTGCCTAGCCAAGTCCTCTGCCTTCAGTTCTCAGATGAGATGTCATTTACAGCATTTCCTGACACCCCTCTTCCCCTTCCCTGCCACCATGAGGTCAGAGGTCTGCTCTGAGCTTATACAAGTGCCTCCCTATTGTTTTATGTAGCCATATTGTGGTCAAACTTTTAGTATCTGTAACTACCACCCCCAGTACAAAGTGAGTTCCATGAGGGCAGAGAATATGTCATATTTTTCTTTATGTCTAGCTCAACAACAGCACACAGTGGGTGCTCAGTAAATGAGAAGGTGGCCCCAGCCAGAAACCCAAGAAGAGCCACAGTCTGATAATGAGGATCCAAGAGCTCAGCCTCCCAGTGAGTCCCAGGTGCAATGAGCACCAACCGGAATTGGGAGTTGGTGAATGTCTGAACCAGAGAAGACCAACTGGTCTTTCTCTTCAATTGGGAGCTGGAACTCATGACCTTAGATTTCCTGAGAATGCCAGAATCTTCCAGTTCCAACACAGAAACCATTCCAAGTACTTGATTTCATATACCATTCTAAAACCAAAGTCTCAGGAAAATGTGAGCGCTTGGAGATTTTTCTCTAAAGAATAATTTTCACTCTAGTCCATTAAAAAGCAAAGCAGTGAGCATCTTTCCAAAGGAAGCCCCACTGTGATTGCAGACCTTACAGAAAGTTCAACAATGGATATGAGGTCAAGGGCTGGAGTCAAACTATTAGGGTTCTGCTCTCCACGCCTCTCCTTACCTGCTGAGTTACTGTGGGCAAGCTTAAGATCTCTAAGTTCTACCAGCTGCATGACTGTGGGCAACTGTTGAGAGCCTCAGTCCCTTCATTAGCAAAATGAGGATGAGGATAATTATGCCTCCTCCTTAGATTATTGTAAGCATTCAGTGAGACCCCACGTGTAAACTGCTTAGTGCACTCTAAGCTCTTTGTGAATTTTATCTATTATTATAATCTTTATTCCGGAATTCTATTTCCATAGACTGAGCACTAGCTAATGTTTTCATGCCTGTGTCCCCATTTGTGCAAAATATTCGAGAAGGAAAGTCAAAGTTCTCATAGAGGGTATCAGCTCACAAATGATTTGAGTCAGCTTTTGTGGGTGAGCCTGAATATTTTTTTTCCGTTCTGCTAATGTGAGCACATTTCTATCTTGTGTAGTCTGCCGTGTGGACTCAAGACCATCAAAGCAAGTTAATTTAAATTTTACTACAAGGGTGAAACAAGAATCCTGCAGAGAGTGAGATAAGCTGCCAGGTGCTTCTTCAGCCAAAGATGCCGGTTTTGTGAAATCAGTATTAACCTCCTAGCTCCTGGAACAAAGTGGGACCTCAGAAAAGGTGTTCATTGTTGTTTCATCGGGTGGCTGCCAGCACCCCCTTTTGTCTCATTCCAACTGCAGACACACAATGCACACACATTTGCACACACACAAACACACAGACCCTGCACACAGAGACACCACACAATCACTCTAAACACACCCTTTCATCCTCCATGGACACACATGCATATTCACCCCCTGTCTCAGTCCATTCAGCCTGCTATAACAAACTACAGATGGAAACTCAAAGCCCAGGGAAGGGAAATGATTTGCCCAAATCTACTCAGAGAAAAAGTGGAAGGAGCAGGCTTCGAGGCCAGATCTGTCTGATCCAAAATCAGTGCTCTTTCTGAACTGCTGATGGAAAGGGAAGTTATCAGAACTCCATGGACCACCCTGTGCCTCTGTTCTCATCTCCAAAAGCTCTTTTATTGCTGTGGATCAATGACATGCCAGGTATCTTTTACAAAATTAATCACTAATTCCAAATAGAAACCAAATTTGAGTCATTTATTCAAATGATCTTTGCATGCCTGTTGTGTGCCAGGCACTATATCAGGTTCTTGGGACCCAGCAGTGGACAAGATCCTTGGTCTCCAGGAGCACAGGGACCAGCAGAGAGTCTTAGTCCACTTGGGCTGCTATAACAGAATACAATAGATTGGGTGGCTTATAAACAACAGAAATTTATTTTTCATGGTTCTGGAAACTGGGAAGTCCAAGATCAAGGTGCCGGCAAATTAGGTTTCTAGCAAGGGCCCACTTCCTGGTTCATAGATAACCCTCTTTTCCCTGTGTCTTCACATGGTGGAAGGGGCAAGGGAGACCTCTGGGGTCTCTTTTGTAAGGACAGTAAACCCATTCATGAAGGGTCTATCTCCGTGACCTAATCACTCCAAAGTCTCACTTCCTAATACCGTCATTTTGGGGTTAAGCTCAATTTGTGAATTTTGGGAGGATACATTCACTCTATAGCACCCACAATGCAGGCGTACATACACACACACACACATCCAGACCCCACCTATGCATGCACAGCACACATGGACCCACACATATATTCAGCACCCCCATATATACACACACACACAGAGACTGATGATATTTTGCTCTTCCTCTCAGGGGGCCAGTCCCACACACCAGTGGCCTCACAGTCCTACACATTTGGAGAGGGAGCAGTCTGACTGCTTTTATCCTTGTTTGGGGGGTTCAAAAGGTAATAAGCATGATGTTGATCAAGTAGAAGAGTAAAACTAACTTGGAGACTGGATCTAAGAGTCTTTGTCCTCAGCCATACCAATTGTGATGTAATAAAACCCAGAGCTAGAATGGGAACACGCAGCCCCTCTTCCCATGGAGCCCTTTGCACTCTGTTCCCAGAACATCTGCCCTCTATGAGCCACCCGAAGCTCCCTCAAAAGCTCCCAGACAACTTAGTGCCTTTGCATCCGGACAGCTCTTTTCCACCTTCAGCTCCCGTCTCCTCCCTCAGCCTTCCCTGGCTCTCTCCTACTCATTGTTTAGGTCTCAGAAAAAGTGCTCCCTCCTCCAGGAAGTCTTCTCTGACTCCACACGTGCCGACCAGATTAGTCTCTCCATCTCAACACCCCAGCAGGCCTCAGCTCACCTGCTGATCCATTTACACAACCTCACCCGCTGGACCATCACCTCCCAGAGGGCAGGGCCTGAGCTTGTTTCATCTCTGTGTCCCCATGCTTGTCACGTGACAGGCACCCAGTGCACATTTATGGAATGTGCGTCTTTGGATATTCACAGAGGTAGACAGGAAATGGGAAGGATGCATGTCCACTCTGCCAGTTTTGTTCCGATACATTCAGACTGAAGACATGACAAGGTCAGGGCTAGAGACCCAGAGACACTAAGTGGCATCATCTAAAGACTACCCTTGGGTTCAAGCTTAAAGAATTAACCCCCTTTTTGATGCCTAGTACCTAAAACATATTCAATAGGTAGTGATTTAATGGGTCGATGAATGAATGAAGGAAATAACACTGGCAGGAAGTGAGGAGCCCTATAGAAAGCCCTGACCTGCAGGAATAAGGCAAATGGGGCTCCAGTTTTCTCTGTGCCACGGATTCACTGTTTGGACCTGGGCATGGCCTGTCCTCAGTCTGAGTCTTAGCCTTCCTGGCAGTGCAATTAAAGTGTTGGATTAGAGCAGTGGTTCTCAGACTGAGTTCCATGGGGCACTAGGTGGCCACAGAGTACTTTCTCAGCCTCTATGGAGCAGGAGGGGACAGACACTGCCCTAACTAGACAAGGAGAGCCCTGCCACTGCCTCCGTTGAGACACCTCACCCTGACTTGCTTTATATTTTGACATTCTGTCTAATATTTGATGCAGAACATGGTTACACTCCTACGGAGACAGGGAACAGTCTGAAAACAACTAGATTAGACCCATTCATTCAGTAACTATTTATTGAGGCCAGCACTGTTCTAGGCACTGAGGATATTAGCAGCACACAAGAAAGGCAAAATCCCAGCCCAGCCCTCATGAAGTTAAGTCCTGGTTCAAGAAAACAAATAATTGAGAAATAATCAAAATAATTTCAGATAATAATACATCCATGGAGGAAAAAAAAATAAGGTAATGTGACAAAGGATATTGGGAGAGTGACATCTTTTGGATCCAGTGGTCAGGGAAGGTGTTTTGGGAAGGTGATCTGAATAAAGGGAAGATGCCAGCCATGTAAAGATCAGGGGGGAGAGCATTCCAATCAGAGGGAACACATGCAAATGCCCTGCGGGAGGAAGAAGCTTAACAAGTTCCAGGAACAGCAAAGAGGACAGTGTGGCTGGCCCTGGAGTTGGAGGGGAGAAAGGAGGGGACCACAGGGGAGCACGAGCAGAGAGGAGGCAGCAGGCCCCGTAGGCCGTGGCAAGGAGTTTGGAGTGGATGAGCCTGCAGGTCCAGATCTTTGGAATTAACTTAAAACGAGCAGAAGCCCATCTTGGCAGAATAGTTCTAGAATTTTTCACATAATCTGGAACAAAACCGAGACTCTAAAAGGAACAAAATTTAAAACTCAAGGAAAGCATGTTCTGACAAGTGGTTTTTTTTTTTTTTTTTTTTTAATTTATTTTTTTTTTTTATTTCAGCAAATTATGGGTGTACATACGTTTAGGTTACGTGTGTTGCCCTTGGTTACAAGTGGTTTTGAAACACTGATGCGTTTAGCCTACAGAAGAGTCTCATCGTTGGCAATGTTGGCTTTAAGGACCAGTGAAAGATGCTCTTTACCTGGGGCAGATTCAGGAAAAACAGCAAAACTTTATTTCAGGGTTGGGTGTGGCTTTGGGAGCTCAGTAACCACACTTCCGCCATTAAAAAGGTTAAAAAAAAAAGTGACCAAGAGCATTACAGAAGCTAAAAATTTTAAAGGACTTTTGGGTGAATACACTAATTTCCCTTAGAGGTGCTGAAGACATCTCAGCCCTTATAGGAAATGAAATCTACAAGGTATGGGGCTTGGAAATTCTAAAACCATGCGTTGATATAGATTCAGACCATCTGGACAAAAGGGGAGGTTTTTTTTTTTCCATTTGATTATTGCTAGGAATGTATCAGTTGACCTTAAATCCAAGACACAACGTAAAAATGATGGGTCCCTCCTTGTACAAGAGGAAGAAACCACACAGTCCTGTCTGATGCCCCATTTCTGCAGCAATTCCCTTCTCACCTGGAGGCTCAGCCATATACTTTCTGGTCATATGACCTTGGACTTTATCTGCTGAATGAGATAATACACCTACCTCACATGCTTCTTATGGGTATAAATGTGATAAGGTACACAAAGCACTTGCCCAGTGCCTGCGATATATAACAGATGCTCAACAAAGACATGGTATAGTAGGAGCTGTCAGTTCCTGGACTTAATTTCTGAATTTATCATTCTGTTGCATTTAATTTTAAGCTTCGTCCCCATCTAAGTAGGAATGTACATAATTAATAATGTATGATCTTCATTTCCCAACTTGCAAACACCTGGCGCAAAGGAGATGTATGCCCATGGCAGTCAACCACGGCCACGCACTAGAAACACTCCGGAAGGGATCGACGTGCCAATTTTCTAAAGCCTGATAAATCAGAATCTTTAGGGTCAGGCCTGGATCTAGGTATTATTTTAATTCTTTCTAAGTGATGTGATGTAGAACCTCTGATCTAATTCCTTCTGCAGGGGAGTAAGGTGACCCAGCAAGCAGAAAAGGATTAAATAGGAATGATCCCATTCTCCCACTTAAAACCTTCCAATGGCCTCCCGTTGCAATTAGAATTAAATCCCCACTGTGGGGATTTGCTGACTGTGGTCTGCCAGGCCCCACATAACAGGGCCCTCACCTACTTTTGACCACTATTCTGAGCGCCCTCCTCCAGGAATTCTCAGGGACTTTGTGCGTGCTGCCCTCCTGCTTGCGATGTTCCTTCCAGAAGTTTGTGTAGCTCACTCCTTCCTGTCCGTTGGTCTCAGCTCAAATGTCCCCTTCTTGGGGAGGCCTTTCCCAGCCCTAGCAAGCCTGACCCCTTTGTGAACTCCCCCACTGCTGCTATTGCCTGTATGCAGCATGTACCACTCTCCAGAAGAATGTTTTGGTTTTGATGTAATCTTAAGAGCAGAAACCCCACCAGTGTTGTTAGTGGTATAGCCAATGGGTAAATATTGACTGAATGAATAAACTGAACACAGTGACCTCCTCAAATGACATCAAGCCCATAGGTCCTTTCTGTTGCTCTGTTGTCAGCTGCAGGAAAATTTCCCTCCTGAAATTCACTGAGGTATTTTAACAAGGGATTGGAGATCCTAATTAGTTCATACACACTTGATGAAGCTGCTTTCAGTTTACTCAGTTAAGAACCTTTTTCCCTCAACCTTTCTGATTTAATAGCCTTAAACTCTGAAAACGTAGGTCTAAAAAAAAATCACCTTGATAGCATTCTTTCTAGCCAAAACAGTTTGATTTAACTCTATAGATCCATACTTTTCATGGAATGTCACCAAGTTTTGTATTTATGGCTCAAGGTGATGAATCCCCTGCTAGAACTTCAAAGCAATAATTACACTGTGGGCATCAAATCCCCTCCAAGACATAGTGCATATGCATATTGCATAATGCAAATTCAGCAATTTGCTGAAGTACAGAAGACGATGAGGTATAGGGCTGTGGTTCTAACATTTTATTAATAATAGCAGGGCCCTTCATTTAAATTACATGTAAGACACTTTGAAAGCACACAGCAGTCAGTGGGCAAGATCCCAAGCTGCCGTGGTACCGCCTGAGAACATCAAATCAACAAGTCAGATCTTGTGGGCTTCCGCTGGTCATTCCACCAGGGGAACAGGTGTGACATTAGTGGTCCTTTGGAGAGTCTCAACCCACACCTTCTTCAAGAACGTGAGCTGGTTCCATCATTTAGATATGCGTTGTCCACACAGCATGCCCAGTCAGTGGAGGACAAAGATGCCCACCTAAAGAAGCAGCAGCCCCGCTGGAGATAAAACTGGCTGTGCTGCTCATGAGTTGCTCTCCCGAGCTGAGCCTTCCAAAGGAGTTTTCTCGGGCTGACTTTCAAAGCTCACCCTCGTTAGGATGGGATTCCACCGTGTAAAAACAAATAAAGCAGATCCCCTCAAGGATGTGGGAGAAACTCCAAGAGCTTCCCTCATCCCCGTGCAGCCTCCCCTGACTTCCTTCACCTGTCTAGGGGCCAAGTTCAGGGCCATCTGTAAGATGTGCATAAGGTGTGGTACCTGCCCTGCCTGAGATCACATGACTAAACAAGCCTGGCTTGCAGTAAGAGCTCAATACAGGTATGCAAACCTATGGAGGTGGGGCGTAGGATAGATTTTGAAGGCTATGTTGAGACAAAAAAGAACAGGCATTCTGGTTGTGAGTGAGAACACTGTGAAAAATGCAGGAACAAGGAGGGGAGTTGGATATTTAGGGAAAAAGATGAGCTTACTGGGGAGAGAGATTGGCATGGGGCAGCAATGGCAGGTAAGACCAAGGCAGCAGGTGGAGCTGGGTTGTGGACCTCCTGAGTTTGGGCTTCACTGTGAGGGTTCTAAGAGTCGCTGAATGTTGTTAGGCAAGATGGTACTTCTGGGAGATTACTTTCTTCTAGCTTGCTTCCTGCCCTGGAGGCTCACTTGTGTTTTCCATTTATAATAGCATTTTATTTATCTCTGGCTCAAAGGGAACTGAAAAGAATAAGGAGATGAAAAAGAAGAAGGACACCCGTTGGGAGATTGTTTGGATGATCCAAGGCAAGAGAAAATGCAGATGTGGTCTATGTATGTAGATTCAAGAGAAAGAAAGGATTATTGTGGAATACGTTTTTCAAATAGTTTCCCCATGGCTTAATACTGGATTGAATGTGGAGTATGAGGGGAAGGGATGATCCAGGGGTAGAACCTAATCTGGGGAGGGTGTGTTAGCACTTGGGTGGCTGTTGTTGTCATTGACCAAGGTGAAGATAAGAGCGATCCCCCCCACCTTTGACTATTTCTGTGCTTTCTCAAGTCTGTGTTGCTGTCACACTGTAACATAATTATCTACCTTTGAGCAGGACAACCTTTAGCAAGTCACTTTAATGACTCTCAATTTCTTCATCTGGAAATGAAAATAATTTCCTGACTTCCGACCTATTCTGCAGGATGGTTGGAAGGATTAAGAAACTCTGGACTTGGCGTGTACACCACAAATGACTGTTTTCTAATTCTTAGTGCTTTCGTGCTTGGTCTAGCCCTCCTTGGCTCCTGGGTCACAAACACCCTTAATATGGCTCAGTCCAATTCTACTACTTCTCAGTCGGCTCAAATGTTAAAACAGCCTCGTTTCTATTGTTATAACTTAGTTGATCTATTAATATTTTTTAATTCCCATCTCACAAAAGTTCTCCTCTCCCCTCACCCCTAAGCCCAGGCTGTGCTGTGGTTGCAGCAGGTTGGGCAGAGGGAGCTGGATGTGGGGTACTCTCGACCCAGTGGCCTGTTATTCTTCCCTGGCCATGTTCCTCTGGCACTGGGGTGGGAAGGGAAGAGAAGGAACTGATGATTGTCCACACCTGACTGTTGGTAGGGAGTGTGGCTGTTCCATTCTGTGAGTGAACCCATGGGGATGTGTTGGGGTGATGCTGAGTCCACTTGTTGCCAGGCGTCTCTGCTTCTCGATCTACCTCTTAAAAGGCTGACTGTTTCCCTCTAGGGGGCTGGTGTTCAAATGCAGGCACTTTGTGGCTCTTTGGAGGGCTGTCTGGGAACTCTGCCTTCTACCCAATTCCACCTGAGGCTTGACCTCTTCCTCCTCTCTCAACCCTCTCATCCCTGGGTGGTCCATCCTACAGCCTCTGCCTGCAAGAGCCCTTTCCCCCAGTCAATAGTCCACTTAGAGGAATTGGCAGGTAGCTTTAAGCCCCAGGCACTTTCTCGGGGTCCACTCCACCCAGGGGAGACTCCGCTGCCATTCCCTGAGAGCCCAGCTTGCCCACACTGCCTCTCTCATTTCTGACTGTTCTCACCTGCCCCTGATCCACAACCAGCACCAGCAGCCTCAGGGTCTCAGGTTCTTTAGAAATGAGAAGATCAGCCCTCCCCATCTTGGAGACAGGAAGAAAACAGGAGCTGGGCTTTTAGGAAAGAGAGGGAAAAGCCAAATGCCCCTCCCTAAGGAGGAGAAGAGAGAGGAGAGTGGGCAGCCCATGAATCAGGGTCCCCTCCCAGTGCACCTCCCTCTGACCCTCTGACCTGAGTGCCCTCTCCTTCGCATCGTGGCTTGAGCAGTTGAGTGCAGGGTAGTGCTACTCTCAAAGCTAGAAGACCCTAGGGGAGCAAACAAGCTTGGTCCAAGGGATAGGAAGGTGGTACATTTAATATCATGTTATTTATGTGCCACTTACAACAATGCTGTAAGAGAGATAGCATTCTTCCCATCCCATAAATGGAGACACTGACAGTCTGTGAGGTGAAGGGTCAGGATAGAAGTGGGGCTAAGAGAGAACCCCTCTTGACAACAGACCACCTAAGAACAAGGGAAACCCAACAGGTCAAATTTCCAAGACCAACGAGGGGCTGACCATTGTTGATATCACCCTGGAAGCTCTCACTTCCTGTTTAAGAGAACAAAGGAAGAAAATCCAAGAGATATCACCCACAGTCATTTCTGTTCATCTCAAATTCCCCACCAAAGAGAGCTGTGGCCTGGACTTCCTTTATCTCCACCACACGAATTGCCAGCCCTTCACCCATGGTTAAAATCGTTTCTGTGCGTAGGGAGGTAACATTAAACAAAGGGTAGCATTTCCTCTTGTGTGAGAATTGTCCCCACCTACTCCCTAGCCTCACCTGGCACACCCATTGTTCCTCAGCTGCTGTGGTCTTGGTGTCGGAGCAATGTCCGCTGCTCTTGCTTTTTCAAGTGATCACGCAAAAAGGAAGTACCATGTCACCATAATTATTCTGCTCAGAACAAACCATTTCTCTCTGCTCAGAGCTGGGCCTAGTATATGCTATCTGGTATCTACTGCCTCTGCACTTTTGGAGTCTGCAGGCCTCAACTTTCTCCCCCCACCCCACACCCCACACCTCAGCAAACACAATCAACCACCAGATTTGTATCAAACACCTACTATTTCTCTGTCATCACACCTTGCTTGGTGGAAAACTCAGTAATGAAGAAGTCACATTATAAGTGAAAGCAGTTTTGTGTATAAGACCCAAAATAAAGACACAAATTCAAAAAGATGGTGAAACTAAACATTTTCAAACACCTACTATATCCCAGGCATTGTATTAGTGCTTTCCATGTGGCATCTCATTCAATCCTCACAACAACCCATGAGATGGAACTCACTCTCCACATTTTGTATATGGTGGGAGTAGAAATTCTGTGTAGCAAACACTGGTAAGCCTTGAACAAACTCATGTTCCCTTCGTCTTGCTCATACATGTAGACTACATTTCCCAAACTCCCGTGCAGTTAGGTATAACTATGAGTATGGGTCCTGCCCAAAAGAAGTTGCATGTGCCACTTCTAGACTTCACCCATAAAACTCTATGTGATCCTTCATTCCCTCTCCTCTCTGTGTCATACCCAGGAGAAGCCTGGAAGCCACATGTTAAGGTTGACAGAGACTCTTTCAGTCCGATTCCCTGAATCACTACATGGATCAGAATGTGCCCCTCTTTGGACTTCAAGTGAGTAAGAAATTCAACTGTGATAAGCCACCAACATGAAGGGGTTTATCCATTACCATAGGTAACATTCCTGAACAAATATAACATGTTTCAAAGACATCAACTTATCTATACAAAGTCAACCCACTAGTGTCAGAGAACAGATTTAAAATTTAGACCTGCCTTATTCAAGGTTCCTATATTATACATTTTACCTATAGGTTTGGGTGGTCTGGAGACGTTTCCTGGAGGAGGTATAACTTCATCATGGCTATAGTAAATAAGATGGCAATGAATAAGACCAGAGAATGGAAGATATATTCTTAAGGAACCTGAATGGAGCAATGCTTCTGTGCAAAAGGATCACAAGACAGCTAATGGAGAATGTAGATTGAGCTGTATCCATCAGGATAAATCAGGTTACACTGCATTAACAAAAAGAATCAAAATCCCAATGGCTCAACACAATCAGAGTTTATTTCTGGTTCACATCACCTGTTCAGTGTGAGTTCCCAGGAGTTTGACATATCTCACCTCTGGTCATATTTCTTTGGCCAAAGAAAGTAATATCACCACACTAAATTCAAAGTTTGCTAAAGTACAATTCTGTCATATATCCAGAAAACAAAGATCTGGAAATAATTGACAAGCATCCTACTAATTACAATAGGGAAAGTCCTAGAAGTCGAAGTAAGGAAACACATGTTTCTTTGGGAGAGTTTTTATTAGAGGATTAACCACCAAACTCACATCAAAGACCAGAATTATTATTTTATATAGAAAGCAGAATTACATATTGAAAGATCAGGTAGAGCTTTTGGAAAGGTAATTTGGGTATATATATATAGGAAATTGTAAGAATGTGCATAACTTGAACCCATCAAATTCCTGTCATATACAAAATTGCATAGTATTTAAGCTTTTTGATTCTAGAGTCAGACATACCTGAATTCAAATCCAGACTCTGACATCCACTAAGTGTGTGATATTGGACAAGTTGTCTAGCCTGTCTTAGCCTGGCTTTCTCATCTATAAAATGAGAATGACGGCAGCAGTATCTCACAGATTTGCTACAAGGGTTAAATGTCTCAACACATGTAAAAGCACTTAGTACAGTGATCAGTGCTTAGTAAACTCTTTAAAAAATATTTTTAAATGTTTATGTTAAAAATAAGCATGCAAGAATTTACAGAGGTATGTGCTTTATTGAACTGTTTATAGTAGTGGAAAATGTGACATTCTCTAGTGTTCCATCAATGTAAAAATTATTACATGTGTGGAGGGAAAGAGAGAGAGAATATAAACAGTTATTTTTTAAAATCAGATAGAGCCATATATATTGATCTGCAAAGATATCTATAATACATTGTAAAATTGAGAAAAGCAAGTTGCAGAACACAATGCATAGCTCGATTTCAAGTGTATGTATATCATGCATATACACGTTATTGGAAAGCTAAGGAGTCTTTAATGTACCCAGAATCCCCTAAGAAAAATGTGCTAAGTTCTGAGGTCATGCAGAAGACTGAAGAGCTAGGCCAGGGTTTCTAAAGGGCAGAGTAAAACTTCCCATAATATCATAGTGCACGGGAGTTTCACTAGAAGGAAGGAGGCTGCCTCAAACATAAGACATCAAGACACTTGCCAGTTTTCGAAGTTGTGGGTAATGTGAGGCTAAAGGACTAAACCCCAAACCAACAAAATACATAACTGAAAGCCCCACAGTCTTGGAGGCATGAGGAGACAGAGATTGACTAAGCTTTCAATCAAAAACCAAAAACAAAAAGCCATAACTAAAGAACAAGAATGAACTACAGATTGACTGGATTTTACTAAAACTGCAAACCTACACCAACCCTGCTCAGTCATTGATGAGATTGAAGTATCAGCCCTTCACCTAACTATCTAACAGAAAATGGAGAACCCCAACTGATGGAAAATATCATCCAGAGCCCCCATGGTATGCCTGTATGGCACACAAGTAAAATCACAAAATTTTCAAAGTATTGCAAAATATGACTGATAATCAAGACAAAAACAATAGAAGCAGATATTGGTATTATCGGGTAGGGACCTGAAAATAGGTATCAGTGATAGTTGAAAACAAGGACAGAGAGAGACAGAGCAGTGGAAAAGATGGAAGATTTAACAGAGAATTGAATCTATGACAGACAATCAAATGGATATCCTATAACTAAAGAATATTCTGAAATTAAAACTATATTGAATGGATTAAGAGCAAACTAGACACAGCAAAGACAGAAGGAATAGTGAAAAAGAAGACAGATCATAAGAAATATCTGACCTGAAACTTAGAGAATAAAAACACAACAAAAGAAAAAGAAAACAAAGTATAAGATAAATATGTATGGCACGTTAGATTCAGACTACATGTATAAAATGTGTGTAATCAGAGTCAGAGAGAGAAGAGACAAAAAGACACCAGTAATCTCTGAGGAGACAATGGCTACGAATTTCATAAAACTGACAACTTACCAACCCCCACATTCAAGAAACTCAGTTAATTTTAGAAAGATAAATATTTTTAAAAATGCATCTATGAAGATCACAGTCAAAATGCTAAAGATGAAAATCAAAAAGAAAAATCTTAAAGGCTAATCAGAGGAAAAGGGACAGGGGACCAATAGTAAGGCTGACAATTGACTTTCCAACTGAATCTATGGAAGGCAGAAAACAGTGGAATAACATCTTTAAGTACTAGGACCACACACACACACACACACGCACACACACACACACACACCACCACCACCACCACCAATCTAGAGTTCTGTACTCTGAAAATATTCCTCAAAAATGGAGGCAATGACTTTCAGTTTCAGCCATGATAGCATGGTTTATAATAGACCACCCACCCACTGGAAGTAACCATTAAAGCTAGGTAATGTGTACAAAAGCATTGCTATGTCATTCTCTATTTCAAGAAAGAAAGAGAGAGAGAAAGAAAGAAGGAAGGAAGGAAGGAAGAAAGGAAGGAAAGAAGGGAGGGAGGGAGGGAGGAAGGAAGGAAGAGAGGAAGGGAAAGACAAAAAAAGGAAACGAATGAAAGCATTGGTGTGCAAAGTCAGGAATTATGGAGCTACAGTCTTTAAAAGAGAGAAAGCGATTGAGGCAAGCTCTGCATTCTCCCCGGTTTATTTTATGAGGGCATTTTCCAAATCACAGTGTGGAAGACTAGAGTCCATATGGAAAGCAGCAGCAGTGTTACTGGGCGGAGGGGACAGATGCTATAATAGAATTCTGGGCTGCCAAATGGTGAGAACTTGAGGTTCATTATCATGGAGATAGGAAAATACACAGAAGGACTCCTAAATTTTGCATATAAATTCCACGTGGGACCAACTTGTGAGATACCCAAGCGCAGACCAAGACTCCAAGAAACCCGACATAAAATAGCAGCTTGGAGGCTAAAGGGATGAGCACAGAATTTAGCAACTTCATGGTGCTTGGAGACTAAGGTTGGAATTTGTGCTCTGCCGTGATGGAGGACCTTGGAAAATACCCTAAGTTTTCCGCCGAGTGCCCAGAAAGACCACGCATTAGAAAAAAAGGACTATGTGCTTAGAGTAAACGCTGTGTGCTAGGAGTAAGAGAAACCCTGAAATAGACCAGCTCTGATAAAGATTAAAATCACATCCTGACAATTTCAAGGTGATCCACCAGTATTTTAGCTGCTTTCGAAAGAAAACATAACCATATTTGGAGGAAGATAGCATCATGCAGAACCTCTACAATTTTTCATCCACTACATCCAGCATCTGATCAAAATTTATTAGGCGAGACAGAAATAAAAAATAGACAATGGAAACAGTCTCAAAGATGATTCAGATAATATCCGATTTATTAAAAACTCTAAAATGATAATTTTAATATGTTCAAGAAAATAAAAGTTAGAAAAGATGAGGAATTTCAAAAGAGAATTACATTCTATGAAAAAGAATCAAGCAGACCTGAAAAATATATTTGAATTAAACACCTTCGATGAGTTAACAGCAGACTAGACATAGGAGAAAACAACTAAGTAGAAAATATACAAACTGAAGCAGAGAAAGTAAAAAGAATGGAGGGGAAAGTGAAGCAATGTGTAGCAGACACGTGGAGCTCAGTGAAGAAACTAAGGCTAGCCGGGTATGGTGGCTCACGCCTGTAATCCCAGCACTCTAGGAGGCCAAGGCAGGAGGATTGCTTGACCTCAAGAGTTCGAGACCAGCCTGAGCAAGAGCAAGACCCCATCTCTACTAAAAAAAAAAAAAAAAAAGAAAAAATTAGCCAGGCTTGGTGACATGTGCCTGTAGTCCCAATTACTTGGGAGGCTGAGGCAGGAGGATCACTTGAGCCCAGGAGTTTGAGGTTGCTGTGAGCTAGGCTATTGCCACTGCACTCTAGCCCAGGCAACAGAGTAAGACTCTGTTTCAAAAAAAAAAGAAGAAGAAGAAGAAGAAGAAGAAGAAGAAGAAGAAGAAGAAAAAGAAACTAAGGCTGAGCAAGATTAATTTCCCAGAAGTCACAATGCTAGCAAATGTCGGTATGAGATTTGAAGGCGAGCAGTCTGACTCCAGAGTTCACCCTCTTCACTGTTGTACTATACAACCTCTTGGAAAAAAAAAAATAATAACTATCCCAAACAATGGATGCTAAAGGCTATCAAAGGAATTTTGAGTAGATTTCCCTTTGTTGAATTCAAAACTAACACTTGGGAATTATTTGAACCATGGCAAGTAACGAAAGCACAGAGAAAGCCTTTCTGAGGGCTGAGCCAGCGTCGAGATGCTGCCAGGGGCATGAAGCCTGAATTCTCCCCTCTCCCGGCCACAGTCACCATTGCCGCCCTCTGTCCCACAGCATCTGTTTGTGTTCATTAGCATCCATGGGAACATTTGTTTGATAACAAGCGAAGGAGAGAGGAGTTTGGATAAAGGTCTGGAGAGCAATTTTTCAAAAAAAAAAAAAAAAAACAGATGGGATGAGACTGCCTTTTTTCCCAAAAATTGGCCTCTTAAAATGGGTTTTTGTCCCTGTGCTTCATTCATTTAAATATTTATTGAAAGCCTTCTCTGTGCCAGGCACTGTTCTAATCTCTGGGGACTCAGCAGTAAAGAAAACAGAGAAGGAAACTAATTTGCCAGTTAACGGTATCTCAGTCATCTCCATTTGCAATAGTCTCTTTTAACTATCTCAGGTTCTTTTGGGCAAAGGCTCACTCTTTGCTCTCTCTCTGTTCTGGGTGAGTAGGAAGGCTGGTGTGATGGCAACGTGGTAGGAGAGAGGGCCTCCAATCCATGCTCTGGCCTCTGGGTCCTCACAGGTGTCTACTGAAGGACATCAGGCCTGACTTGGACCTTCATGGTCCTCTCTGGCTGGCCCTGCAAGCTCTGCTGGGTCTCAGTCACATACGCCACCAGGCCTGTGACA
Source organism: Propithecus coquereli (assembly GCF_000956105.1). Classification (NCBI taxonomy): domain Eukaryota; kingdom Metazoa; phylum Chordata; class Mammalia; order Primates; family Indriidae; genus Propithecus; species Propithecus coquereli. Next base: position 4,332,047 of record NW_012140858.1, on the reverse strand, counting down.
AGGGTGGCCATGCCGAGCCTCTGCCAGAGTCTCCTCCACGGGAGGAGTGCCTCCAGGATGGATGCAGGAATCATCTGGATGCCTTTCATCCCATCGGGGAGCCAGTGAGGACCAAGAGTGCTCCCTGCCCAACAAGCTGCACCACCTCTGGCTTTGCAGCCCTGCCCTGTGCTTCTTAAAATGCAGCCTCTTCTCTGCACCACCTCCCTCTCCCTAACTGGCACTGGCCGCCCAGCATGGAAGCATCCTGTGGTGACCCAGCATAGGCCTCCTCTACTTTGGGTGCTTCCCTCATCTTAGCAAATAGGCGTCTCCCCATCCAGACTTTAGTCCACACGAGCAAGGTCAGTGTGGCACACGTAAGAGTCTTCGCTGCCCCGACCTTAGCTCTAACAAGGCTGGGAGGAGAGGGTTTCCTCTTCCTCTTCCAGTCCAGTCAAGACATCTCTAACGTGATATCCTTCCTCTCTCCTTATGGTCTAATTGTCATCAGTAGGGGGGCATCCTCTCCACACTCCCAGGACACTCTGTGGTCTAAGTCATCTGAGCTCAGCTATTGATGTAGGAGCTGCTGGACACCCAAAGAAGCAAGAACGGCCATTGACAAAAATCCAGGGGTTTAGTTACCAAAAAATAGCATCCCTATTCTCCAACCCCCCCAAAAAAAAGATAATTTTATGTAGTGATAAGTCCAAAAAAAATGTTTTTAACTATGTCATAGAGAGTGATCACTTGGCCATAGGATGCTATTTTAAATTAACAGTCAGCAATGGACTCTCAGAGCTGACCTGTGAACAACAGAGAGTTAAATATAAGAAAGAAATGCACAGTCCAGCACCCAGATATTGATTTGTAATACTATTCACCAACAAAAGGAACCAGACTCTTTGGAGAAACTGCCGATTCTACAGCTGGGGCAGAAAATTACACAAGATGAGCCTGGACCATCTTGTAGAGCCGGAAAGTAAGAAAATGCCCAAAAAACAAAACAATGGGGTTATATTCCAGGCACACAGGAGCCAAGTAAAGAGCACCCAGTGGCCAAAGCTGGAACAATTTGAGCAACCAAACAAATAAGGTAGTATAAAATATATATCCATGTATATAATATATCCATACAAAATATGGATATATATAAA
>NW_012140858.1:4305025-4329188 GCF_000956105.1 Propithecus coquereli | reverse complement strand
ACTGCTCATAGTGGTTTGTAATCATTTTTGAAATTAACAATATACCTTGTAATTTGTCCTTCAATAAGATTTTTAATGGCACCTACTGGAATACAGTGATATTTTATAACCTTGTATAGACGTGGCAGAAACTGCTAGTTGCCTCACCAGCAATCTTCAAACTAGGGGTTATTCCAAGGGTCACTTGGATAGGAATCACTTTAAGAAAATTGATGATCAGATTATCTGTGTCCATTTGAGCGCTTCCCTAAAACTGGACTGCCTGAGAATGCATCTTTGAGCAAGGGAAGGCTTCCAGCTCACCCCTTTCTCACTTTCCCTTTGAAATTCACTTTTTTCCCACTTTACATAAGAAAGGTACACTTTTCATCCATCCTGAAGAAGAGGATGATGATAACGATGAGGATGATGGTGATGATATTGATGATGCCAGGTGTCAAAAGGGACAATTCAAAATGTCAGTGTCAATGTTAAGATAATCAATGAAGATAATGACTGGGTAAAATCCCTTTGAAAGTCATATGGTTTCCAATTCTTTGTTTTTAACAAAATTAAAGGAGTTAGTTTTCAGCTTATAGAACATCAGAAATAATGCTTGCTGGCAGACCACTATAGGATTTTTGACATGTACCTCAAAAGAGTTCAGGGAATTGAGTGGCATCACTCTAAAATAATTCCTTCCACTCCCATTCATTTACTGGAGAAACAAGTTTTCTGTATCAAAATCTATAAAAATAAAATCATAGATATAATTGATGGTGATGTTTACCCTTTCTAGCACTAATAGTCATCCACAGATAAATTTGTTTTTAAAAACTCTCATCCCTATCATTAAGAGATGCATTTTGTTTCATATTTGTCAAAATGTATGCTATGTTTATTTTTTTAATCAACTGTATAGTATTAATAATGGTGATGATAACTTAAAGAAAATACTTGAAACTTTTAGTTTCTTATAGCCACATGAAGTTAAAATTAAACTTTCTCTTTCCATACGTATTGTTGTGACTGAGATGTACCATGAGATGATCAATAAAAAAAACTTTCCCACAGAAAAATATATACTGTGTTAGAAAAAAATCTATAGAGGAAATAGAATGAAAAAAATAAATAATAGAAAATTTCCAACTATTTACGAGCTTGTTTATTTATATTTCAGATAGAGAATGGTGGCTATCATAACACAGTGGTATTTATATTCCATTGGATCTATTTTAAAAGATGATACATTAGCTTTATTTTTGTGTCAATATTTACAATGGCCTAGAAATTGTATCCTTCACATCCATATACACCTGTGATTTTAAAAAAGTGTTCAGGGACAATTTAAAAATGTACAAAGTGGTAGATAATTTTTCAAAATTCTTTTAAGGAATATGTGAGCAAAATTTTTTGAAGACTATAAGCCTACACAACATGCATTCTCTTTTTCTTCCTTCTGTTCTTTATGCCAAAACTGCAGGCAACATGCCCAGCTGAAAATCCACCCTTCCAAGTCTCTTTGCAGATGCATATAGCCAAGGTCTGGCCAGTGAGATGCTGGCTTTGCCATTCCTCTCTTCCATGTAGAATGTGAATGCAATGGCCAGAGCTCTGGCAGTCACTTTGACCATACACTAAGAATAGCAATACTAAAGGGATGGAAGGAACCTGGGTTCCAAATGACTTTGCAGCTCTTCCACAGCAAACCTACCTACCTCCAGGTTTCTCCTAGATAGAGAAAAGTAAATCCATATATGTTTAAATCACTGTCATTTTGGGTTTTCTGTGATACATGGCCAAATCTATTCCTAACTGGTAGAGTGGCTAGAGCATGCTTCATATAATCAATCAGATGTTGAACATTTAGGCTATTTCCAGATTTTTCTATTAATTATAAACTATACTGTGATCCTTATTAGATGTAGTTTCATGTACATTCATAATTACTTTTCCAGGAGATAATCTAAGAAGTTCATTCTGGGTCAAGAGTGCTTTGATACGTATTGCAAACTTTTTCCATCACAAAGGTTAATTTATACTCACATCAGTAGTGTAAGAGACTGCAGAATTTGACATATCTTCACCATCATTGGGCAGTCTTTTTTCCTAAATATTCCAATTTGATAAGTAAGGAAAAAGGTTTATTTGCACTTTGTGATAACTAGTAAAGTTAAACTTTTTTCTATTTGCCTGGCATTGGATAAAATTGCGATTTTATTTTTATTATTTTTTTAATTAAGAAAAAGAGCCAACAATATTTTTTTCCAGATTATTTTAAGGCTACAGAGCTACAGGTGAGGCTGCCTCTGGGACCTCTGTTTACATAAAGCTCCATGGAAACAGGGGAGTTGTCTGTCCTGCACTGTATTCAGTGGTAGACAACTCGTTAAACATTTGTTGTATGTATGAAAACCATTATCTTACTACAGTTATATGAGCAAGTAATTTCCCAATCAGCTTCCCGTTTGTAAACTAACAAGATTGGATGAGTCTACGTCATGGTTTCTTCCAACTCCAACAATTTTTTATTTGAAGACAGACAGGTCCCTATAGAGCATCAGGTAGGAAATACTCCCTTCCTTTGGGGCTATTTCTACTTGTCAGAGGGACCAGAGGCACAAAAGGATAAAATACATAGAAAATAAGAATTTAACATTCCTTTTTGTTTCTCTCCTTCCATATTACTAAAAACCAAAAGAGTTACCAAGGCAGTAAGAAACACCGAGAAAGTCCCTCCTCTCCTGACATTGCCCTTCGAGGACCGGGGGTAGTCCCGAACTCCAGCCCAAAGTCCATATCCTCTTGTTCCGTTGGAGCCCGGACTTTGAAGTCAGAGACGCCTGGGTTTAATTAAGCAACTCATAAAACTCTCCAAGCCTGTACTCCTTATCTGTAAATTAGGGATATTATACCAATTCCATAGGATTAAATGAAATAAGATATATGCCCAGCACTGGGCCCAACACCCAAGAGGTGCGCAGTCAGTATTAATGTCCACGTTGGTCCCCAGTTCCAAACACCCTAAGTGCCAAGCAGCTGTGGCAATGTGTGTGTGTGCGTGTTTTCCTAGAAAAGCCCCCACATTGGGATCGGTTATGATTTCTGGCTACATGATTTCAGATTCTCCCTCTCTGGCCCTCCTGGAGATTCTGAGAGTTTCCTAGTGCCCTTTCAAAAATTCCTTTGCTACTTAAATGAGCCAGTGTAGATTCTGTTGTCTGCGACTCAGAACCGAGACCATTATTCAATAGTTCCTATTGCCCACCACATTTTATAGATCATTTAGTCCAAATCCTAAAAGAAGAGCTTCATTGGAAGGATGTTTTTATCTACCCTGGCAGCTCAGCTCCTGCCCCTGACTCCAATATGATTTCATATTTTGCCCTAATCAACTCATATATAAATTGTCTTCTTAATTCAATAGAAGCACCTTAGAAACAGAAGCAGCCTCTTTAGGTCCACGGGAAAAGGCCCAAAAGGACACGTCAGGGATGGGGAGATAAGGTCTTAAGCTCATCACTGAAAACCCAGGTAGTCCAAAGCAAGTCTTTTCCATTCCTCGAGCCTTGGTTCCACAGCCTATGAAATGGGAAGCCAGCATGCGGCTTGGGGAACTGACATCAGATCAAAGAAACAATGTATATGAAGACCCCTGGTCAACTGTAGATCCAAGGGACAGCTTAAACCGTGTCTTTTTTCATTTATCTCCCCTGGAAGGCAGGGACTGAGTCATGACTTCCTCTTCCAAGGCACTTAGCACAGCAATTAGGTGTCTCAGGCCCGGGTAAAGGCCAAGACACGGAACATATCGCCCTCTGGTGGGCTTAAATGGAAAGGGTATGGTTCTCAAATGGACTTCAAAGTTACAAAAGCAGAACTCACAGAATCCTGGAATTCCAGAAGTGAAAGGGACCTTAGACCATTTAGTCTAACATCCTCATTTATAGGTGGAACAACGGAAGGCCCAAGAGAGAGAGTAACTTGCTTGAGGTCATGCCAAGGACGAATGTCAAACCAGGGCCAGACCTCAATCTCTCGCTCTCTTCCAGGGCTGAGGTCCTTCTCTCTGAGACATGAAACACCAAACCCTCGTAGCTTGCAGTTGCTGTCCAAGAACCTGAACCCTTGGCCAAGCTCAGCCATGCTGTCGGCAAGTAGCATTTTAGCTGAACTCTGGGTAATTTTAGCATTTTAGCTGAACTCTTGGTACACCAAGACCGGGTAATTTCCCCACCCAATTATATTGTCAAAAAGTTATGTTACTTCTTTTTAAAATGTACCATGTTAATGTTTTGATTTCGATACAAACAAACCAAGCTATAACTATGACAACTTCTTGGAAACATAGAAAGAAAACTCCCGAGCATAACTGGATAATTCTAAGAGAAAAGAACACCAGAATGCCTGATTTCTCCATGAACTAGAAAAAGGCCCTTTATTTCAGACACCAGTCTCTGCCATAGATGGTTGTCCATGAAGACAGAACAGTCCAGAGGGCTTATAAGCAAATCACCTTCACACCAACACAGCTGTCACCCCACACATGATTTACATGAGACCCCGCACTCTAGCAGTGCGAATTCACCATCTTAAACGCCAAAAGAAGTGGTCATGTTGGATCTTTGCAACGGAAAGGAAATGTCCTTTTCAGTAGGATTTTTAGAAGTTTCTGTTTTATTCTTCAAGTCCCTCTGGAACCTAAAAAGACCACTGGGAAGAATTCATTCAACATGGGGCTCAAATAAGCCACCAGGTTCTGTCCCCAGAAGGAGTGGGTGGGGAAAAAATGATAAGTAGTATGATAGATATGTTAGTTAGTTTGATAAACTTTTTACAATGTATACACATATCAAAACATCATATTATGCCTCATAAACATGTACAATTATTATTTGTCAGGAGAAAGAAAGAAAAGGAAGGAAGGAAGGAAGAAAGACAGGGAGGGAGGGAGAGAAGGGAGGAGGGAATAGGGGAAAGAGGGAAGGAGGGAGGGAGAGAAAGAGCAGGTGTTACCTTGAGTGAGTCACTTGTCTCCCCACCCCTTGCCAGGCCCAGCTTTCTCGTACATAGGAGGGGCCATCCGGTAGCAAGATGCTTCTCCACAGCAAGGCCACTGAGAAGATCTAGTGGACTTTTTCCAATGATTACAAAGCATCACAAAGGCGCAGATTTTTAATCACCCATGACAGAAGAACCTGGGCATTGCCTCTCGTTTCTTGATTGGACCCTGATGCTTAGCCTGACTCAATGCTCTATTTCTTTATCATTATCACTCAATAATAATAATAGCTGATATTGGGTGTTTACAGTAGCACTATTTTAAGAGGTTTGCATGGATTAAATCAATCATCGCAAGTACTCAATAAAGAAATCACGATTAATTATTCCCATCACACAAATGCAAAAACTGAGGCTCAAAGAGATTGGGTGATTCACCCAAGATCACAGAACTCATAGTGGAAGAGCCAGGATTTGAACTCAAGCCCACCCAACTTCAGAGTCCATACTCTTAAACCCAACCCCACTGTGAAGATTATCCATTGTCCATGTGGATGCCAATCAACATCTCTACCACCCCTGAGTGAAATCCCAGTAGGGACTAGGACTCCAACCAGGGGTTAAAGGTCAAGAATCACAAAAGGCTCTGTTTGGGTTTGAGCCCAGGGTGGTGTCCTCCCAAAGATGCATCTAAATTGAATTTTCATGATCATTCGAAACATTTTTGTCATCATCCTGCTTCCTTCCAGCAACATAGGTGTATATATTTAATCAGAGTCCGATAGGAAGTGACACCACATTTGGTGTTTTCTCCCTCTAAAGACAACATGACATTTTTAGAAAGAATAAAGCCTTTGGAGTAAGACAGACCTGGATTAGCCACCCAACCCTGCCATCTCTTCTACCTGTGTGACCCTGAATATCTATTCACTCTGCCTTATTCTCCTCAAATTGAAAAATGTGGATGATAATATCAGCATCACATTGTTGTTATGAGGATTAACTGAGACCCATCGATGAGTATCTAGCGCTGTGTCTGGCAGGCACATAGTGGGCATGTAAAAAATGGTAGCCATTAGTAGACAATTGGCCTGCCAAATGCAGAGACTTCCTTTCCTCTTCCAACCCCAGTGCTAGTAAGAGGTGACAGCAGATGTCATGGGACAAAAGGACAAACATTTGTGACTCACAGCATCATGCAGTGGGACGTGCATGGGCTTTGGACTGATTCCCAGATCTGCTGTGTGACTTGGGAAAACAACCTAGTTTCACTGAGTCTCAATTTCCTTCCCCACAAATGGAGGCAATATATCTTGATTACATATCTTCTCACTGCTTACCATCCAGTCAAGAAACCGGGATAGAGACATGGAAGTAAAAGGAAGATTATAGCATCTCAAATAAGAGTTTTTAAGACTATCTCCATGAAAACTACTGAGTTAAAAATTCTAAACTACCTTTATTTATCTTAAGAAATAAGATAAATTATAGGAATTTCTAATAATATAATAAAATATCAGCCTTCTGGAATATCCTAAGTATAGACTGTTTCAAACAAAAAAAATCCATTTGTTTAATTTTAGTCAAATAGAGTAGAATTATATTCAAGCATGTTTTACATTTGTACATGTTCTTTACATTTTTTTAATTATAAAAGCATTATAGGTACATACCCCAAGGGAAACTCTTATAATATACAATAGGAGACATGTACAAGAATGTTCAAAACAACATTGTTTATAACATGCAAAGCTGCAAAGAACTCAAATGTCTACCAAAAGATAACAAATAAATTATGTATTTATACAACGGAGTACTGTAGGCAGAGAAAATGAAATTATAGCTACAGGCAACATGGATGAATCTTAGAAACATAATATACAATAAAAAGAACCAAGTCGTGGAGTACAACTCATATAAGCATGATACCACTTTTATATAGTTCAAAGACGAACAGCTCTAAATTAGATAATTGTTTAAGGGGTACACAGAGAAATACTGAAGCCATATTTTTTAAAAAAACAAAGAAATTATTCTTCAAAATATCAGGGTAGTGATGGCTGCTGAGAGAGAGGTAGAGGAAAGGGATTAGGAGCAGAACACAGATCAATCCACCAATATTAGAAAAGTTTCCTGTGGGTGGTGGGTTCACCCATTTGAATATAATTCATAACTTACAGTAGGCCTAGGGGATATATTCCAAGACCAGTGGATGCCTCAAAGCTCAGATAGTACTAAGCCTTATATATACCAGGTATTTTCCTATGCATACATATCTGTGATGAAGTTTAATTTATAAATTAGGCTCATGAGAAATTAACAGCAATAATATTAATAAATAAATTAATTAATAATAATAAAATAGAACAATTATCACAATATGCCAGTATTACTACTTTCGCATTTTGGAGCCATTGTTATGTAAAATAAGGATTACTTAAACATAAATACTGCAACACCAAGACAGTTGATCTGATAACCGAGTCAACTACTAAGCAAGTAATGGGCGGGAGTGTGTACAGGGTGGGCACACTGGACAAAGGGATGATTCATGTCTCAGGTGGGACAGAGCAGACAGCATGAGATTACATCACGCCATGCAGAACAGTGCACAGTGGAAAATTTATGAATTGTTTATTTCTGGAATTTTCCATTTGATATTTTCGGGCTGACATTGACTGCATGTAAACCGTGGAAAGCAAAACCAAGGATACTGCAGTACTATATATCTATACTGATAGATACACACATGTATATATAAAATATTGTAATTATATTATATATGTAACATTACGATTATACTGTAACTATATGTTATATTATATATAATAATATTACGTAACATTTTTTAAACCCAGACTATGCAATGTTGAACTAGAAATCTGATTTCCTTGCTCCTGATCCTGTACTGTTATTGTCTTCGGAATTTTTTTTTTTTATGTCTACTCCGTGAGTAGATTATACAACCTAGCTACTGATTTAAAAAGAGGCCTACTTACCATATGATCTAGCAATAAAAAAAAAAAACACATAAAAAAGGGGTACATGAAGACCTAAGATTAAAGGTCATAAACTTAACTACAGGAAGAAAGCAATTCACAAAGTTTACTCTGTAACCATTCTTCAAAAGTCACGTGACAGAGGGTGGTGACCGTAACAGCCCCAGACACCAGGAATGACATACCAATACTCAACAGCCACGCCCACGCTAGTTTATTTCCACAGGCCAAGACGGCACAGAATTGAATTCCCAAAGAGTTCAATGAACCCTCATGTGTTGTAAACAGATCAAAATAAAACACTGTATTTAGTCTGCCCAGGCTGCTATAACAAAGCATTATACTAGAGACCAGGTGGATTAAACCATAGAAATATATTTTCTCACAGTTCTGGAGGCTGAAAGTCTAAGGTCAAGGTGTGGGCAGGGTTGGTTTCTTCTGAAAACCTCTCTCCTTGGCTCATAGATGGTCGTCTTCTCACTGTGTCTGAACGTGGTCTTCCCTCCGTGCAAGTCTAAGTCCTAATCTCTTCTTATAAAGACACCAACCACATTGGACTAGAGCCCACCCCAGTGACCTCATTCAATCTTAATCACCTCTTTAAAGAACCTGTCTCGAAATACAGTCACATTTTTAGGTACTGGCACATTCAAAATTCCACATATGAATTTTGGGAAGACACAATTCAGCCCAGAACAGTCACCAGGGAAAATGATAGGCCTGATTATATTTCAAATTAGGCCAGCATTGTCCAAGAGACTTTTGCATAACAATGGAAACGTTTTATATCTTCACTGTCCAGTTAGGTGTTAGGTGCGTCTATTACCTTTACTGTGGTGACGGCAGCACAGGTGTTTGCCTATGTCCGACCTCATCAAATTGTACACAATAGTACTCGTATGTGCAGGTTTTCATATGCCAATTATATCTCAATAAGGCCGTTTTTAAAAAAAAGAAAGATGAATATTTCATAATTCCCCTTATGAGGTATCTACAGTGGTCAGATTCATAGAATCAAAAAGGAGAATGGTGGTTCCCAGGGGCTGAGGGGAGGGAGAAACTGCTCCCATGTCTTCCTCCTTCCCCTCCCAAGGCCTTCAAACTCGCTGTTTCTTCTAATTAAAGGCTTTCCTCCAAGATCTTTGCACAACAGCTTCCTTCTTGCCATCCAGGCCTCATAGCAAAACCACCTCCTCAAAGGAGTCTTCCTTGACTGCCCTGTACAAACTAGCAGCCTCCCCTCAACCCTGTCACCTCATTTTATGTTGATCATGATACTTTATCTGATACCATCTTGTTTATTCATTTGTTGTTTATTGTCCATTTCTCATCCCCCACCCCACTATGCCGTAGGCTCCGTGAGAGCAAGGACTTTGTCTTGCTTGCTGCTCTAATTCTGGCTCCTAGATAAGAGTTACATCCTCAATAAATATCCCATGAAGGATGGATGGATGGATGGAAGGATGGAAAGATGGAAGGATAGATGGATAATGGGTGGATAGATGGGTAGAAAATGGAACAACGGGAGAACAGATGGATGATGGATGGATGGATGGGTGGAAAATGGAACAATAGGACATTGTGGATGGTGGATGGATGGATGCCCCCTAGACAGCCAGCCAACAGCCTGGGCCTCAGCCAGCCAACAGAGTTGGTGAGACCACATTGCATCCAGGAATTCCAAGCAGACATTCACAGGGTGACTAATTATTTGCGTGGAGTCCTGCAGTTTGCTCACTGTCACAGCCTCATCTGAACAGGATGGCACCTTACACAAGTCCCCGTCCCCGGGGTCAGGAGGGGGTGACCAGGTGTGGGTAACACTCACAAACCTAACAGTTAGTTCAGAAGGCCCAGCCTAGCACTGGGCACACGATCTATAAAACCACTCCTGCTGTCTGATAAAATAATTTCAGTCTGAGGACTCTTCCCAAGGATATAATCCCAAAGCAAGGCGGGATTGGTGAGGAGCAACTTTGTATCTTAATATGATAGAATAGTGTTTAAAAAAAAAATCTCAAATACACAGCAGCAAGAGAATAGCCAAGCAGCTATTCATTACTGCTATACATTATATAGGTAATGTGCTATACATTATATAGGTGCACAATCTTTTATCCAAATGCTCTAGGGTCTGATGCATTTTAGAAATCAAAATGTTCCCAATTCTAGAAAAGCTATACATTGCTTATATTCTATTGTACAGCACACCCAGCAGAGTTGGGTGAGTACAGCAAAGACACTAATATCTTCTGCAAAACAGATATGCAATGATCATAAGTGGGATAAATAAACAATACCAATAGCCTTGTATCTGTTAAGATGAGGTTAGGAAAAAGAACTTTCCCAGCAGAGGAACTTCTGGTTTATGGAGCTTCTAAGATTTCAGAATCGAAGACAAGCACCTGAAGTACTGGCAAGAACAAGCGCAGACTTTAGGTTGATAAGAAGACGGGCCCTCTTTACATAGTACTGAACAACTTGTTTAAAACGACGAGAAATAGCATGGGCGGCAGAATGTGCTCCATCAACCTGTACCATACATGCTAACAAGGACAGGGACAGGACCAGGGCTGCAGAGTCTCCGCCCACGAGGCTGTGAGTACCTGGCTGAAAGGAAAAGCAGGGACAGGGTGGGTACGGGGTGGGGAGGGGAAAATGAGGGCAGGAAGCAGGGTCATCAGAACCACTGCCTCCTTCCGGCTCTTCCTCCCTACCCAGGGCCCACCAGCGTGTGGGGAGGCCAGGACAGAGCACTAGCGCTCTGCTCAGCAATGGAAAAGGGGTCGCAGGGCACCACCAAACGACATGCCTCGTAAACCACGTGCTAAGATTTCGAGTGGAGCCCTTGCTGGGGGCCCCAATCCAGTCTTGGTGGTTCCATCTCTGTGGCAGTGGAAACCCCAGGGGACTGTATCCACAGGGAGCAATGCCAGAGGCCTTGATGGGCAAATAGCTAAACTGGTATTTTTCTGGTACAAACAGAATTGCTGGAAGCAGATGATGCCAAGAAAGTTGCATTCCTCCTGGGTCAGCTTTCAAATTATTATTCCAAAATACGTGGTCTCCCTCTTCAGTCCTCCTTACCCCAAAAAAGTAAAATTCCACAAGCTCTTCCTTTAATTTTATTTTGTTAATTGGCATATAACAATTGTACGTATTTATGGGGTGCGTAATGATGGGGTACACAGTAATGTTTCCATACATATATATAGTGATGAAATTAGCATATCCATCATCTCAAACATTTACCATCTCTTGGTGTTGGGAACGTCCACTATCCTTCTTCTAGCTATTTGAAAGTATATATTAATAATATATTAATATTATGGTTAATTATAGCCATCCTACAGTGGTATAGAATACTAGAACTTATTCCTCCTGTCTAGCTACAATTTTGTATCCTTTAATACGAGCTTTTTTTTTACTGTAGTAAGAAAACTTAGCATGAGATCCACACTCTGAATAAATTTTCGAATGTACAATACAGTAAGTATTGTTAACTATAGGCACTGTGTTATACAGCAGAGCTCTAGAATTTATTCACCTTGCATAACTGAAACTTTATACCCTTTGAATAGCAACTCCCCACTCTGCCCCCAGACACAGCTTCTGGCGACCACCTTCTACTCTCTGCTTTTATGAATTCGACTATTTTAGATACCTCGTACAAGTATTAATAGAATTATGCAATTTGTTTTTCTGCAACTGGCTTATTTCTAGTTCATCCATGTTGTTGCATATGGCAGGATGTTTTTCTTTTTTATGGTGTAATAATATTGCATTGTAATCCTCACCACAACCCTTAGATTTGGGGGTCCTTAGCCCAATTTATAGGAGAGGAAACTGACATTCATACAAGATATCACGTGACTGGTTGAAAATTATATAGTTTCTCAGGCAGAACAGGGATTCGAACCAAGTTTTCTGATTCCAACGTGTAGTTTTTTTTCACAGCACAATTGTCCCATGGAAAAATCTTCTTAGTGGGGAATCTATATCCCTGGAAGGAAAAGTTTGCTTTTTAGAAACAGAAAAAAGACATTTGAATCTAAGATTGGTGAGTTAAATAGTGTAGTGAGTAGACCATACAGATATTCGACCTTGAAATAGAAAACAGACTTTGGGATCCTGGGCAAGTCTTCCTGCCAAACTGAGCCTCAGTTTTCTCATCTATAAAATGAGATTATTGGACAACATGACCTTGAAAGGACCTTCAGGAAAGGTGACCCCAGTGGCGTTATGCTTGTTGCTGGATATACAAGTTTAGCCAAATTTTGTTTAAATTATTAACTTCATTGCATAGGTAGTTCTGAAACAAAAAGGGCAATCGCTTTGCTTTACAGAGAAAAAATACAAGACGTAGAAAGCTGTTAAATCTTACTGAGGAAAAACCACCCCCACCATCTCCTGCCTCGTGTCCCCAGAGACACTCTCAGAATTTGTTTGTTCAAGCGACATAATCAGTAACATCTAAAATTAGCACCCGCGCTTCCTCCCTCTCCCACTTCATCATTTCTGAGAGGCTCTATAGATTGAAGAATTGCTTATAATGATGATGGAATAACTCATTTAAAAAAAATCGCAAACTGAGAAAACAAGTTTACTGCCTTATCTTTGAATAGTTTGGCCCTGAAAGGAAAACTCTGTCTTTCACCAAACAAAGAGGAAAAAGCAATTATCTGAGATGAAAACCCCCAGCCTGTCACCATGCCTCCGGAAGATGGAATTCATTGATCAGAGTTAAGTTCCAGGTCTAGGTGGAAAAAAAATAAGGTCCCTGCATCATTAATTTCAATAGAAACTAAAATAATGGGATGCAGCCAGGCAAAAACACAACGAGATGTAATGTTCCCCGTTCCCTGCGTCACCTGCTCCCGGAGTGCAGTGGGGCAGGAGGCACGCTTACACTTTCAGCTGCCCACAAACAGAGTTTCCAAAGGTGTTGGGCTTTCTTCTCTTTTCGTTATATTTCAAACATTCAGAAAAATGCAGAGAATCATACAACACATACTCACGCACTCATCCAGATTTAATCAATGTTGGCATTTTGCTATTTTGACAAAATGCCTTTCGGGGCATTTTAAAGCAATGAAATGTTACAGATACTGTATGATGGAAACTCCTTCACTACCCACTCACCCTTCCTCCTTCCCTAGAGATATCCACTGCCCTGATACTGGGGTATATAGTTCCTCTGCAGGTTTTCATACACACTGTACGTACGTTGTTCTGCCTGTTTTTCCCTGTTGGGGTAAAACACACATAACATAATAAAATCTCACCTTCTAACCATCTTGAAGTATACAATTCAGCAGCATTTAGTATATTCCCAACATTGTGCAACCATCACTACTATCTAATTCTGGAACATTTTTATCACTTCAGAAGGAAACTCCATGCCCTAAGCAGTTACTCCCCACTCTCCCCTGCCCCCAGCCCCTGGCAGACACAAACCTGACTCTGTCTCTATGGATTGGCCTGTGATGGACATTTTATACAAGCAGAATCATGTAACAGGTGATCTTGCAACTGACTTCTTTCACTCAACCATAATGGTCTCAAGGTTCATCCATGTTGTGGGATGCATCAGCACTTCGTTCCTTTTTTGTGGCCCAATAAGATTCCATTTGGTGGATATACTACCTTTGTGTTTCCATTCATCTGTCGATGGACACTTGTTTTCCTTTTTTAAAAATAGATTTAAGAGGTACAATTTGAACTATGTTACATGTATACATTGTATAGTGGTGGTGTCTGGGCTTTTGGTGTACCCATCAGCCAAGTGGTGGATACTGTCCCCTCACCTCTTCCCACCTTGTGAGTCCCCAATGTCCATGATACCGCTCTGTGTGCCCTTGTGTAGCCATAGTGTAGCTCCCACTTACAAGTGAAAACATGCAGCATTTATCTTTCTGTTCCTGAGTTACTTCACTTGGGATAATGGCTTCAAGTCCCATCCAAGTAGCTGCAAAAAACATTAGGTCATTCTTTCTTATTGCTGAGTAGTATTCCACGATATAGAAATCCCACATTTTCTTTACTCATTCTTGATGGACATTTGGGTTGCTTCTGCTTTTCAGCTATTACGAATAATGCTGCAATAAATATTCATGTGTGAGGTGTTTTTTTGTTTTGTTTTGTTTTGTTTGATAGAGCCTTGCTCTGTTGCCCGGGCTAGAGTGCCGTGGCATCATCATAGCTCAATGCAACCTCAAACTCCTGGGCTCAAGCAATCCTCCTGCCTCAGCCTCCTAAGTAGCTGGGACTACAGGCATGCACCACCACGCCTGGCTAATTTTTTCTATTTTTGGTTGCCTGGCTAATTTCTCTCCATTTTTAGTAGAGACGGGATCTCGCTCTTGCTCAGACTAGTCTCGAACTCCTGGCCTCAAGTGATCCTCCCACCT
Organism: Propithecus coquereli; assembly: GCF_000956105.1. Taxonomy (NCBI): domain Eukaryota; kingdom Metazoa; phylum Chordata; class Mammalia; order Primates; family Indriidae; genus Propithecus; species Propithecus coquereli. The sequence goes on along the minus strand of NW_012140858.1, from coordinate 4,314,799 downwards.
TGGCCTCCCAGAGTGCTAAGATTACAGGCATGAGCCACGATACCCAGCCATCATGTACAGGTTTTTATGTGGACATATGTTTCGATTCTCTTGGATACATACCTAGGAGTGAAATTTCTGGGTGATATGGTAACTCCACATTTAACATTTTCAGGAAGTTCCAGACTGTTTCCAACACTTTACATGTATTTACATTGGTATCATCCCATATCTGCTTGTTCCACTCACCCTTATGTTTTGGAGATTCCTCCAATTTAATATTTAGCTGTCACTTACTTATTTTAGTGTCGTGTAGAATGCCATTGCATGAACAAACCACTATGTGTTTGCCGTTCCCCCATTGTTGGCTATCGACATTGTTTCCAGTTTTTCTTTACCATAAATAACTCTGCCATGAAGGAAGTTTCAATGATTTCCATCTGTGGACCAAATCTGCAGGTCAGGAGACCCCCACAGACTGCGTGGTACCTACTTCTAGTTGAGGGCACTCCCAAAACTCTTGATGTAACGGTTCCAACTTGCAGGTGGGGAGTTTAAGTGAGTGAGCTGAAGGGCTGCATCAGACCATGCCCCCCAAAATCACTAAAGCTCTAAGACTGGAGGGTGGCTGGTTTGACATTATTGCCAGTCATTTGCTGCACTCCCTGGAAGAGGTCCCTGCTGCTCCCCTACCCTCAACACCAGGCTTGGCTATGATTGGCCTCAGGATATAAGCAGTAGTGACGTCTGCCACGTAGGAGCAGGAGCTTTGAAGCCATCCCCTGCCTCTTCCTCTGCCACAGGAACAGCACAGCCCAGATGAGGGCCGCTGCCTCATTCCGGATCCTGGAATAAAAAGCCATGGAGCAGAGCCGCAGCTGGCCCACAGGGACCGACAAAGCGAGCAAAACAAACTTCCAGTGTTGGGAAATCCTGAGATGCTGGTGTTGCAGAATAACTTCACAAAAGGGAGGTCTTCATGGGAGAGGTCTCTTCTCTATCTTTATCCCGACTGAACTCTCTGCAGTTTTCACCTGAATGCCCACCGCCGAATTTTTAAGCTCCTTTAGGCATCATTCAAACTAAAATACGTTTGCCAAGTATGGACTTTGCCCATTACCCAGCCTAGAACTTAGGGTCGAAAAACACAGGGAAAATAACAAATGACAATAGCTAGCATTTATGCAAACCTGCTCTGGGCCAGGTGCCATAGCAGGCACTCATGCAGGCAGGCTGTCAGCTGTCCCCACGTCACCGGAAGGAGGTGGGCATTTCCACTACCCCATTTCACTGATGTAGAAATTGATGCTTCAAGGTGTTGAGTAACTAGGCTAAGGTGATACTTGATCTAACAAGAGGCAGTTGAAAGAACCGAACCTGCGCACTTGGACTCCTGTGATCGCTCAAGTCACACGGCCTTCATCTAGCGAGCCTGCCGACGTGTGGTGGAGAAAACATTCTGTCATGCCCCCGCTGTCTGTGGAACGTATCGCACGTGCCAGCCTCTGTGTCGGGGACTTGGCAAAGGTGAGCCAGACAGACGCAATTCCTACCCCGGGGCAGATGACGACGAGGAAAATATGTACATATTTTAAAAACTAATTGCATTCCACTTCTATGAAATATCCAGAATCGGCAACTGATAGAGCCAGAAAGCTGATTAGCGGCTGCCGGGGTGGAGAACGGGGAACGACTATTTAAAGTATACGGAGTTTCCTTCTGAGATGACAAAAAATCCTGGCACCAGACAGCCGTGATGGCTGAGCAACATTGTAAACGTACTAAATGTCACTCATGGTAAATTTTATCTCATGTGTATTTTACCACAGTAAAAATAAAACTACTTGTACAAAAACGTATCTTGAAACAAGTGCTGTAGAGAAAGTACAGGGACCCACCGAGCTACGACAGGGAGGCCCACCTTGGTCCGGGGTTCCAGGGAGGCTTCTCTGCAGAAGCGACGCGGTTACCACCCCACAGTGTCACGCAGGCTTCAGTGCAAGACTCACAAAGGCCAGCCCTGTGTATCGTGCCCTCGTGCAGCCTGTACACTCACCCGTAGCAGTGACAGCAGTTCGTCATTGTTTACTTTTTTGTGTGATCCTTTGTCAAAGAGTCTTTCTCCCGCTAGAAAGCAGACCTTTTCATTCATTCCAGTACCAGGTAGTTTTTGAGCTCAGAAGCCTGTGTTGACACTGGGGCAAATACAGTGACAGGGCCACTGCCCTTGCGAGGCTTACAGCGCAGTGGGGGCACGGTCAACAACAAGCCAAAACCAACCAGTGCCAGCAGATTGCGACGTGGCAGCGCACAAAGGAAGCAAAACCACAGCCACGGCCACGAGGGAAGGAGGGGGAGGCGGCTGTGGACAAGCGTCCCTGGGACAGAGGACATGAGGCTCAAGGAGCCAGCCACGCACAGGGCAGGGGGAAGGCAGCTCCAAGCAGAGGAAAAGCAGGGACAAAGGTCCGGAGGCTGCAAGAGTTGGCACATTGGGGTGATTAACAGGAGGCTAGTGAGGGAGCACAGGCACGAGAGGAAATCCATCAAGGTGAGGGGTGCGTGCCTGTCTTTTCCCTGCTGGAATCCAAGCTCTGGTGCGGGGGCCCATGCTTGGTGTTTGTTGGGAGGGACGAGGGACTGAGAAGCTCTTCCTGGGAGCCGTGAGATCTGGATTCTAGTCCCGACTCTTCCCACTCGCATCATGACCTCAGGCACATCCCAGCAGTAGGTTCAGTCCTGGACAAGAAGGACACACTCCTGCCCTCAGTGAACTTATGCCCTAATGGGGGCAGGAGGAGAGGGGTCGTGGAGAGAGACCACCACCTGAAGGAGCAGCGGCAACGCCGTGGCCATCTCTACGGTGGGATCTGTGGGTGCCCAGACACCAGGCTGAAGTCAAGATGCGCTTCTCAGAGAAGGCAGCATTTAAGCTGATGCCGAAGGATGAGTAAAAGTTGGTCACACTAAAAGGCAGGAGGAGAAGTTTCCAAGCAAAGGAAAACGCAGATACAAAGGCCTAGAAGCAAGAGAGAGCGGGGAAATATTCTTGTTACCAAAATCCACCCACAAAGGAAGAGATGAGCCATCTGTGTGGACCAGGAGAATGTGAGTGTAGGGCACAGAGCCTGGTTTCCAAACCCCAGGGACGACAATCAGGACCCGCTGGATTGCGTTCTGCTTGGAGAAAGACAGTGATCAAACTGGGGCCAGTCGGATCTGGTGTGGAGAAAACAGAAGGACAAGGAGGAGATGTTGGCTGAGCCAGCCAAGGCTGCCCGGACGGCAAGACTGCCCACCTCTCGGCACTGCGGGCCCCTCCGCCACTGGAATGGGAGCCTGACCCCCTAGACCTCCCGACAGCCCCAGGAGGGGCTCCCTGATCCGAACGGTCTGTGTTTCCTGGATGGGGAGACAGATGCACCAAGAGGTTAAGCAGCTTATCCGCGGTCACATGGCTGGCAAGTGACAGAGCTGAGATTTAAACCTATACAGCTGGCCCCACGGGGTGCGTTCTCCTAACCACTGTGCCCTGTTGGCTTAAGAGGAGACACACACACACACTTTATCACTCTCCTTTCTCTGATTCCAGTGTCACCTAGCGACCTTCCGACAAGCACGGTTGCAGGGAACAAGACATCCTCCCAGGGCCCAGAGCAGTCCAGACCACACAGGGGGTGGGGGGAAGGGGGGTGCTGCTCATTGGAAACGGCTCCCTTGGCATCAGGCTTACAAGTCCAGACGCCATTCTCTCAGGGTAGCTTGGCTTGACCAGGCGGAGCTGGGTCCACATTCCGCCTCTCATCCCTGAGAGTTCTGTGGCCCCAGCAAAGTCAGGGAAGCTTCCTGACCCTCTATGTCCCCATCTGTGCAGGGAGGGGATAACAGCACTCACCCCACAGGCTGGCTGTGTACACAGCACCGAGTATATGCCTGGCACAGAGGTAGAGCCCAGTCAAGGCTTATTTCCATTAGTGGTGGGCTGACTCTGAGCTCACAGAGCTGAGGGCCACCAGCCCCAACCGTGGCAATCTCTCCAGGGTAATTGCCACATTTGGGCACCAGTGTGGCTGTCAGCACGTCCTTCTCTGGCAGCCTCATGAGGCCCATTCTCCTTCCCTCTTCCCTTGGGCTTCCCTAGGGATTAGAAGGCTCATTCCCATAATGGCTATGAGAACTAAATGAGATCAGGTGTATTGGTCTGCTAGGGCCCCCAAAACAAAGTGTCTCAGACCAAGTGGCTTAAATAGGTTTGTTTCCTTGCAGTTCTGGAGGCTGGAAGTCTGTGATCGAGATGTCAGTAGCGTTGGTTTCTTCTGAGGCCTCTCTCCTTGACTTGTCGATGGCCTCTTTCTCTCTGTGTCCTCCTGGGGTCGCCCCTGTGTGTGTCTGTGTCCAAATTTCCTCTTCTTATAAGGACACCAGTCATATCGGATTAGGACCCATCCTAGTGACTTTATTTTAATCTCTTTAAAGACCCTATCTCCGAACACAATCACATTCTGAAATATGGGGGTTAGGACCGCAGCATAAGGATTTGGCAGGAGTCAGGGGAGGACCACACAACTTAGCCCAGAAAACCAAGTATATAATGCACAGAATGCAGTGCTTGGCATATAGTAAGCACTCGATAAGTGCCACCCAAAGTGAGGATGATGATGAAGATGATGACTCCCCAGGCTGGAAACCACTTCAACAAGGTGACAAGCCACAGCGCTATACCCATCAGGAATCCCTTTGGGAGGCCATGCACTTAGTGAATTCACACACGTTTTGGCTCTGGAGCCAGACCCACATGGGTTCAGGCCCTCGGGGCTGCACTGCCCTGCTGGAGACCCTGAGCAAATCGTCCCACTTACCTGGGCCTCAACTTTCCTCCTGTACTGAGATGACCGATGGCAAGGGCCTGGCAGTGGGAGGTGCCCAGTGAATGCTCTTTCCTCCACCTGGGAGCAGGAAGACCAGATTTCGAATCCCAGTTTGGCCACCTCCAAGTGCTGACCTTGGGCAAGTCCCTCTCGGTCCCTTCAGCTCTTGACTGGGAAGAATAATCCCTACTCCTGGGGCTACGTTAGGGCAGAAATGGGTCAAGGCATGTGAAAGTGCTTTGTAAACTGCAAAGCGCTCTCTGCACAGGTCAGCTGTCACCCTCCTTTCAGGATGCAACCCTGCAGAGGTCTTCATGAGAGGGCGCTCACACCCACACACCCAATTCCAAGAAAAACACAAGAGGTAGGGCCCCCTGCGGTTTCATGACTCATAGAGGCCACTCCTGCCGGGTATTCAAATCCTGTGGCTAGCGGAGCTGTGCTTTTTGACAATGCAACGGAGCTTGCTAACCACTCCCTAAGGCTGCACCCCTCTTCCCTGGTCCAGAACGGAGGCAGTGGCACCACACCTGGCCTAGAACATGCACTGCCAGAAAAGTTTCTACCTGGCAGCAAGAGCCCTGTTCCTGTACCTGCCGCTGCCCCACTGGAGGTGGACTTGGACAAGCGTTTCCCAGCTCTGGGTCTCAGTTTCCCTGGTATACCATGCGCGAGGGGCTGCTATTCTGTAAGATCCTGGGATATTGTCTCTCCAAAGGGGTGAATAACCCTGGGGCTAAAAGAAGAGCCAGATATTCTTTCAAAGGGGCCCATTCAAGAATCAAAGAAGGGAGGGGAAATAATACTAAGGCTAGAGGCGTTATACCCTCCCTTAAGAGTGACAGAGCCTGTCTCAGCCAGCCCAGGAGCCGCAGCAAGGGAAAAAGTTGCCTCCCGCAGGCTACAGCCTTTAAGAGAAAGTGGGGGGCTGCGTGCCCCCACACACCAAAGTCCATCTCACCCCAAAATAAGAATTTGTACAGTGTTTAGACGTAATTTTGAGAGCCGTAATCTTCTCAAAAAGGGTTCGGCCATCAAAGCAAATGCTGACTCCCTTTTCTTTGAATGTTTAATTAGGGGAAGGCTGTTTCCATGATGTGCGTCTGTGGGTCTCATCTACTGAGTTAGATTGTCGTTCTTCCTGCAGATTCTGACTGGAAGGACCCCTGGCAACAAGAGCCATGGGGTGGGAAGGGCTGAAGCTGGGGGAGCCAGGAGGAGGGGCATCTAATTGAACCTGGGGTGGGGTGGGGTGGAGAGGCCTGGGGGCTTCCTGGAGGAGGTGCCATCTGGGCTGTACTAAAGGAGGAGGAGTTCACCAGGGGAGGGGATGGGGGTCTGGGCAGCATCCCAACAAAAGAGCAAAAGTGAGATGAAAGTGAATGCGCTGGAATCCCGTTCCAGGTGGAGGGAGGAAGACTGGAGGGTCTGGCAAGGCCAGAGCACGAAGAACCTAAGACTACGGTAAAGAGTGGGCTCTTTCGCAGAGGGCAGTAGGGAGCCACTGAAGAGTTTGAGCAGGGGAGTGACTTGATCTCACTTGTTTTGTTTGCTCCTTTGTGTGTTCTGAGGGGGTGGGAGTTGGATCTTGGATACAGAAATTTACACTGACAGTGCTGTTCATCATCCACCTTTACCATCACCCCCTCCTATTTTCCACCTTTGGTTTACTTTTTTGTTTGCGGTAACAGAGTTCTGCTGTTCAGTTTCACCAGGCCTCCAAGGCACACATAAAATGAGGTTACAGCAGTCACGTTGCAGAATAGAGCAAAGAGCAAAAATTACCTATCTCGTTTTATAAAGCTATTATAACCGTGATACAGCCGACAGGGATAGCATCGTAAAATAAAATGTGAAACAAATTTAAATATGGCCATAGACTTTCTTTTAGTCTTATGTAAAATGCTAGCAATTTGAATTCAGCAATGTATAAAATACCTCATGATCAGGTAGGACTACACAAGGATATGTCTTCAGATAATCCATGAATGTAATACATCTGTTCTGGGATGAACTGTGGCCCCCGAAAATTCATATGCTGAAGTCCTAACTCCTAGTCCCTCAGAATGTGGCTGTCTTTGGAGATGGGGTCTTTAAAGAGGTAATTATTAACAAGTTAAAATGATGTCATTATGACAATATGACATATGTCAATATGATTGGTGTCCTTATAGTAAGAGGAAGTCTGGACACAGACACACGCAAAGCGGAGAACCCCCTCTGTGAGGATGCGGAAAGAAGGTAGCATCTACACGCCGAAAAGAGAAGCCTTAGAAGAGACCAACCCTCCTGCCATCTTGATCTCAGACTTCCAGCCTCCAGAACTGTGAGGAAATCAATTTCTGTTGTTTAAGCCATTCTGTGGCACTTTGTTCTGGCAGTCCTAGCAAAGTAATACAGTACTACAGGAAAAAAACAACGTAGAAAATCCATATAAACATATCGGTAGTGCAGAAAAAGCAGTGGCTAAAATTCAACCCTTTTTAATACTTTCATTGAAGCAGAACATACCTACAGAAAAGTCTATGAATCCTAAATGTACAATGAATTCTCACCAGCTAAACACACCTGTGTAACCAGCACTTGGATCAAGAAACATAACGTGACAGGCACGGTGGATCATGCCTGTAATCCTAGCACTCTGGGAGGCCGAGGAGGGAGGATCACTTGAGCTCAGGAGTTTGAGACCAGCCTGAGCAAGAGCGAGACCCCGTTTCTGCTTAAAAATAGAAAAATTAGCTGGGTGCTGTGGCACGCACCTGTAGTCCCAGCTATTCAGGAGGCTGAGGCAAGATGATCGCTTGAGCCCAGGAGTTTGAGGTTGCAGTGAGTTATGATGACACTGTTACACTACCCAGGGTGACAGAGTGAGATTCTGTCTCAAAAAAGAAAAGAATAGCTCTCTGGGAGGCCGAGGCGGGCGGATTGTTTGAGTTCAGAAGTTCGAGACCAGCCTGAGCAAGAATGAGACCCTGTCTCTACTAAAATTAGAAAGAAATTAATTGGACAACTAAAAATATATAGAAAAAATTAGCCGCACATGGTGGCGCATGCCTGTAGTCCCAGCTACTCGGGAGGCTGAGGCAGGAGGATGGCTTGAGCCTAGGAGTTTGAGGTTGCTGTGAGCTAGGATGACGCCACGGCACTCTAGCCCGGGCAACACAGTGAGACTCTGTCTCAAAAAAAAAAAAAAGAAAGAAAGAAAAGAAAAAGAAATGGAACATAACAAGCATCCCAGGGGCCTCCACTGTGTGGACAGAACTGTGTCCTTGCAAAGTTCCTGAGTTGAAGCCTAATCCCCAAGTGGCTGTATTTGGAAACAGACCTCTAAGAAGGTAATTAACATTAAATGATTCCTAATCTAGTAGGACTGATGTCCTTATACAAAGAAGAAAAGACAGCAGGGAACCACAAGAGAAAAGGCCACGTGAGGACACAGGGAGAAGGTGGCCATCTACAAGCCAAGGATAGAAGTCTTGGGAAATCAAACCTGCCAACACCTCCACCTTGGACTTACAGGCTCCAGAACTGTGAGAAAATAAACTTCTGTTGTTCAGGCCACTCAGCCTACAGTATTTTTTTAATAGCAGCCCAGGCAGACTGATACAATGCCTCTCTCTTTTTAAGTTTTTTTAATTAGTTTTTATCACCACCTCCCCCATACACATACATTATATATAAATATCACCTCCTTAAAATAATTACTTACGCAGGCATGAGGAGGAGAGTGATAAAAATAATAGTGCCTGGCACACAGTTAGGTCTGAGTAAGTGTTAACTGATACCATATCAACAGTACTGAGTGAACAAAGCCAGATATAGAACGAATTTAGGTACATTTATAACACACATGTGCATGTTCTAGCCAAAACATGTGTACACATGTATTTAAATATATCTAAATGGCATGTGCAAAGGCATCCCTCAAAGCTAACCTGTGTGCTAGGCACGATTCTAACTTATTTCATTTAATTCTTACAGTCGTTTAATTAAGATCTAGCCACATTGGTGTATGTATACTAGTTTGTGGATTCTGACAGCTGCATAGTGTTTTATTATGAACCTGCACCAGATTTTACTTTTCCATTCCTCCAGTGGTGGATCCTAGGGACCTCTAATGTCCTGCTACCAAAAACAGCACCACAATGAAGATGCTTGAAGATGTCCCCTGTTGGACCTGTGTAGCAGGACCTGGGATATCACCAATGAGATTGCTGAATCCTTCCATACGGATACAATATCTTGGCTAAATTCTGCCTTATAGCTCTTCAAAATCACTGTCTTGGTCTACACCCCCACCAGTGGTACACAGGGGATCTTTACATCCCTACTAACATTTGGCATTATCCAACTTCCTCATTTTTGCCGGGCTAGTGAGTGTAATAATTCACTGTTGTGTTCATTTGTATCCCTCTAATTATTAATGAGTTTGAGCATCATTTCCAACATTTATAAGTCATTTGTGTTTTCCCTTTTACGAAGTATTTGTAGACTTTGCCCAACTTTCTTTTCAGTTCCCTCCCTCTTTCTTAACAATTTATAGGATTTTTTATACAGTCTAAGTTCGGGTTCTATATTGGTTGTAAACATGGCATCTCTATATGGCATTCATCTGTAGCAAGGTTTCTTCATCTCGGCACTATTAATATTTGCACAGACGTTTCTTTGTTGTGGGGTGTCTTATGCATTGGAGAATGTTTAGCAACATCCCTGGCCTCTACTCAATAGATGCTACTAGCACCCCCGGCCCAACTGTGACAACCAAAAATGTCTCCAGACATTCTGAATCTCCAAGGGCAGAGAGGGCAAAATTGCCTCCAATTGAGAACCACTGGTCTATAGTTATCCCTCCCACTGGGTTATGACTCTCTAATCTCATTGGTTAGAAATCCATAACTTTCAAATGTTATTAGAATTTATTTTATTT
>NW_012140858.1:4293155-4304420 GCF_000956105.1 Propithecus coquereli | reverse complement strand
TCAAATTTATAAATTAACTCAAAGACAATTGACATCTTTACAATGTTCTGTTATTCTGTCATGAACACAGAATATCTCTCCATTTATTCAAAACTTCCTTTTATGTCTTTTAATTGAATTTAAATCTTTCTTCCATAGAGGATGTCTTTACTCCTTGATAAATTCATTTCTAGACATATATTTTTTCTATAGCTACCGTGAGTGGCATTTTATTTTGTTGTGTTATGTTTTATGGTTGGGACTGTATTTGCTGGTGTTGAGACATGTTATTGGTTTTTAGTAGTTGGTCTTGTGCCTGGACATCTTGCTGAATCCTCTTATTAGTTCTGAAAGAGGGTCTGATGATTCAGTTGGTTTTTTATGCAGATGATCATAGCACTTGCAGATAATGATAGTTTTATCTCTCCTTTCTAATCCTCACACCTCTCTGTTAGTTTACTAGGGCTGCCATAACAAAATACCAGACTGGGTGGCTTAAACAGCAGAATTTTTTTTTATTTTCTCATAATTCCAAAGGCTAGAAGTTCATGATCAAGGTATCAGGAGGCCTCTCTTTTTGGCTTGTGAATAGCAGTCTCCTCCATCTTCATAGTGTCTTCCCTCTGTACCCATCTGTGTCCTAATCTCCTCTTCTTATACAGATACCAGTTATATTGTATTAGGGCCCACTCTAATGACCTATTTGAACTTAATTATCGCTTTAAAGATCCCATCTCCAAACACAGTCACATTTTGAGGTTCTGGTGGTTAGGACGTCAACATACAAATTGGGGGAACAGTTCAGCCCGTAACTACCTCTCATTACTTATTCTTGGTTTCAACTGCAGTGATAATCCAAGGTGCCCCCATAGTTTTCCATCTCACAGTTGTGCCAGGCATGTACTGATGCCCTGAGGCAAAGCGTGGGAGAGGGGAGGGCGCAGGAGTCATGCCTGTCCACTGGTGAGACTCCCATGCCCTGTCTCTGGCTCATGTTCCCTCCACATGCCGAGCCAGGATGTGTCTTCGTCCCACCCCAGAGTTTCCCCACAGATTGTGTGCTAGTTCTTCTGCACCTCCACATTTCCCTCTCCCTCCATAGTGCCTCCAGAGTTCACATTTTGGGCGTAAGGGGTGGTAGGGAGAGTGGAGTGAGCCATCCACCAGAAATCCCCATGATCTGATTGTAGGTTAGAAAGATCTCTTTGGCTGGAATGTAGAAATTGAATAAGAAGTGGGCAATATCAGACACGGAGCAACTAGCCAAGCAGCTGTCGCAGATGACCTGTTGGCATCCTTGGCAGAGGTCGTGGCAAGGGGAATGAAGAAACAGATGGCGTTGAAAGGACTCTGTGGTTCTTTACATGTGGGATAGAAAGCAAGAAAGAGGTCAAGAATGATTCCCCGGTTTCTGGCTTGAGCAACTGGTGAATGGAGGGGACTGCAACTGCAATATAGGATGTAGGAACAAGAAGAGGTTTGGGGGGTTGGGAGAGGAGGATGGGGAGTGCCCATAAGCCATCCAAATTGAGTTGTCTCGAAGGCAGTTGAAGCTCTAGCCCTGGCACCCAGGGGGTAGTCTGGACTGGACGACCTTGGAAGTCAGCAGCAGATGACAGGCAGTTGAAGCCATAGGCATGGATGCGCTTAGGTGAGCTTCCTGGGATGATGTGGGAGAAGAATAGAGGGCCTAGGACATACTCCGAGGATCCCAACACTTAAGTAAGGGCTGGTCTGAAGAAGAAGGAACCGAGGCTGGGAGGAGCTGCCAGCAAAGTAGGAGGTAACCAGGAGTGTCATGTCTTGAGAGGTGTGACCAGATGAGAAATCAAGTCAGATGAGGGCTTAAAGATGTTTCCTGGATTTAAGGACATGGAAATCATCAGCCACCTCTGCCCCCAGTGGGGGAAGTCATCATTTCCACCATTGTGACAGTAATAAATGGTCTCATTAACAACGATATCACGTTAGAATATATGGCATTTTATACTTTCGCAAGAAGTTTATATTCCTCAGTCCTCTTTTGTTTTATGGAAACTGTGGACCATCAAGTCATTTTTGAAAGAACTAGGGAAGCTTTTTCTGGTGAAAACGAGACTCCAGGGGATGTTCTAAACGTGCTGGGAGTCTTCAAATTCCCTTCTAAAGGCCGTGGCAACAGCATTCTAACCTCACAGGGTTGGAACAGTTATTGATTGGTTATTGATTAGTTTATCTGGATCAGTGTTCTCCAGGCTGGTGGGACACTGGTCAGGGAGTCTCTGTCCCTACGTCCTGCTGCAGCCACACTCTTAATGACTGTGCCCCAGCATGAGAGCAGCAGTGCCCCCCTCCCAGACTCCAGGTTGGTTGCTGCTCTAAGGTTCATACTCACAAACTCAGCTCTTCTCCTGGAGATGCTACCATGTCAGGGAATAAGGACACGAAGACCATGTGGAACAAGTTTTGAGCAGTGACACCATGTCACTATCCAGCAACAAGGGCAGCCACAGACTGATGCAACTCTTGAGCAGAACTGATCCCTTAGTCCTAAGAAAGTCATTGAGATTCCTGGACATCTCGGTGGCTGGGAGGGTGGAGACTCAAGAGGGAGACCAAGAACTTCTGCTATTCAGAGCTGGGAGAGCTCCAGCAATTAATGCAAAAGAAATTACAAACGATCCAAATATCCATCAACAAAAGAATAAATAAATATATTGTGGTATTTCCACACAGTAAAACACTTTATAGTGTGAAAAATGGATGAACAAGGGTATTCACATGTAAAATATCATGTTGGATGAAAAAAAGCAAATCGCAGAAAAATTATTTCATACATACAGTATGACAATGTAATGTAGTTTAAAAGCTATACATTGCTTCCAGTTGAATGATGAGCCATTTGTTTAAAAAAAAATTAAGAAATAAAGATTTTAAGTTTTAAAAATTAAAAATTTCATTAACAATTTTTAAAAAGCTACACATTGCTTAGGCACACATACATGCTGGTGCAGAAAAGGATAAGAAAAACAACTGGGGGAGGGATAAAAATTTACCTATTGGGTGCAATGAACACTATTCACCAAAACCCCGGACTTACGCATAGTACAAGGTATCCAGGTAACAAAAACATTTGTACCCCTTAATAGTTTGAAATAAAGAAAATTATCTCTAGATTACTTAGAATACCAAATACAATGTAAATGCTATGTGAATAGTTATACAGTATTGTTTGGGGACTAATGACAGGAAAAAACAAAAAGACAAATGACTGGGAATAATAGAGGCCTCATTCAGGGAATCGGCCCTCGTTGAGTGAAGAGGTGGCCCAGAGGAGGACACAACAGGGAAGGGGTACCAGGAGTCCCCGCAGTAATGTTTCGCTTCTTAGGACAGGTTGGGAACACCCACCTTATGTTATTCTTTCCGCTTTATTGCTTTCAAAGTATATTTCCTAATAATTTTTTGTGACCATGTTTATCCCCAAAGCTGGAAAGGCAAGTCATAGTATCCTATTTGTTAATGAATCGAACCATACTAGCCATTTTGTTAATGAGCGAGGACACTCTTTCTCAAGGCCAGAACCCCCCAGCTAACCTGCCCCCAAACTCCTGGCCCACAGAAATCGTGGAAAATAATAAATATTTATTGTGATATTAAGCTGCTGGGTTGGGGGATACTTCGTTACACAGGAACAGAAACTATTGCCAAGAACAACCGAGGCTTCTTGAGCAAAGCAGGGACACTATGAAAGTGGTGTTTTCCCAGACTATCTTGTGGCTTCCTAAGGACCAAATAGCTAAATTTAGTTTTGATCTGCAAAGCCCCGGAAGAGCTGGTGGCCCCAGATTTGGTGGGCGAGACAGGCAGCGTGTTAGTAATTTCAGTGCAGCCTTAGCAGATCATTCTTGGTCAATTCTGCATTTTTTTCCCCCAATCAAATCCACTTGTCTCAAGGGGACACATCCTGAATAGAAAAAAGTAGACCTTCAGACTTCTCTGCAGAGCTTCTCTGTCCAGAGCTCAGGTGGGCACAGGGAAGGAGTGGCTGATGTATGATGCTTCAGATAAAAAGATCTTCATCCCGGCTGGGAGACACTGTGCAGCCACGAGGGACAAGTGGCCAAAAACAGAACCAAAGACTTAGCCGCACAGCTCTCCTTGCAGCCTGGTAAGACGCTATTCCAGATTTGACGTCCCACTTACTATCTTAGACCCATCCTTCTGGTTAGCACAGAGGGGAGCGTGGGGTGGTGATGGGTAAAGGGAAAATACAGAGCACTTAGGAAAGCAAAGGGAGCAATGTTTCTTCCCTGACCCGCAGTGTCCAAAGCTAATTCAAAAAGAAAGCTCTGCTGTCAGGTGGAAAATGGGCTTTTCCCTAAAGCAAGCTCTTGAAGTGGCCCAAGAACTGAGCACTCTGTAAGAGGGGGAGGGATGAGGTTGGTCACAGAAACAGACATTTCCCCTGGGTGGAAAATGTGTGTGTCTTCATCGTGATGTGCTATTAGGAGCTCAGCTTGTGACCACGGCACAGAGACACTGCACTAGATTAGGAGTAATTGCTCCAAAGCTAAATTTATCTTCCCCGTTTCTTGGAAAGAGTGGAGAATAATCAATTCTATTTGGGCACAGGTCACACTATAATAAGAAAACATACCTTCCTCCAAAAAAATGTTTGAAAGAGATGTTGTCATTTGTTTGGGGTGTTTGTATAATATCAAAGTCTTTTAACAGATGAAGATTTTAAAACACAAAGTGAAACCTTAGAATTTTACACAGAAGCCAGAGAGGCCTCAGCTACTCCCTTAGAAGCTCTCCAGGGGTGCCCTCCATTGGCGGGTGGGAAGGCTGAGGTCCAGGAGAGGGAAGGCGTGGAGCCGAGGTCGTGCAAAGGTAGCTGGCGGAGCTGCACGAGCCCCCTTTGAAGGGGGCGACACCCACAAAGTAGTTGAGTCTTCCCAGTGCAGACGGAGAACGGGCGTGAGTGTGCAGTTGTGAGCTATCACTACCACTAATCTCCTTAGGGAAAGGTCTGCCCGGGTCACACAAGGTGCTGCTAAGGGAACGAGGACTAGAAAACAGGAGCTAGCTGACTCAGACATCCCCAGGAGCTCATAGCCAGGAGCAGCATGTTGGTCTCTGGGAATCAAGTTTTGTCATGCCTGGACCCAGCATGGACTTCCCCAGAAGCCGGGGCTGGGACGAGTCAGCTTAGAAATATGGCAGTGAGTGCCGACTGAAAGAGAAGGGACCTCGACTGATGAAAAGGCAGACAAAGGCAGCAGGCTAAGTGGCTCAGGACCAGCGAGAACTGGGTGTCGATCCCAGCTCTGCCCCTCCCAGCCGTGTGAGCTTGGGCAAGTCACTGCGTAGCTCTAGGCCTCCATTTCCTTGGCTCTAAAATAGAGATAAAAATTCTTCATCTTGCAATGAGCTCAATAAATCTTTTAGGAGGGGTTTAATAAACAAGCTCCCGAATACTGAGCTGAAAGACAACCATGTGTGCACATACACACTACCTGCCCAAACTGGCCACACTTGCTTGCTGTTTTCAGACCATCCTTCTAGCTGCCCTGGTACATACTGATTTCTTGGACACACCCTCCATCTTGATCAGCAAACCCGCATGTGGGTCATGCGCCCTACTCACTCCCTAGCTCACCAATGGGCCAGATAAAAGCCCAGTGGACTTTGGAACCAAGATACCCTATAGTATACCCTCCCCTCTATCTCATTTAAACCTTCCCTGGCTGTGCCAGTGACCGCATAGAACACAGTGGGCAAGCGTGTGGCTCTCAGGCCAGGCAGAGCTGGATTCAAATCCTGCCTCTACCTCTGATTAGTTGAGTGAATTTGGGCAAAGTGCCACCTCTCTAAGTCTTGGTTTACTCATCTGTGAGACTTCAGTGGCTATCAATACCTATACTGCAGGGTTATTGGGAAGTTTAAAAGAGAAGTAATTAAACATAGAGTCAGCCAGTGTTTGTCATGGTTGCTGCCATTAACCTCATACACCATGAAATCGGGGCAGGCTGCCTTCCCCAGACGGGCAGCCAGGGGTGGCAAGTCTGGAATTCTGCCTCGCTGGGGAGCACTTTTTGGTCCTAAGCAAGTCTCTTAACCTCCCAGAGACTCCATTTCCTCTTCTGGATGAGAGATATAATGCTTTCCAGACCTCAGAAGGCTTGCATAAGATGCAACTAAGACAATAGAAATAAACGTGGTTAGAAAACTATGTACCTTGGGTGGATTTTGTGCTATCAGAGGTTTCAAATCCTTTGATTTTATTCTACTTCTCTCATTGCTGGTTTTCATCTCTTTTCTGCCTGCACTATGGATAATTGTGGAATGAAGGCATTTTGGAATTACAGTTGTCCAGTCACATCTAAATAATAATTATCCTTTTATGGAGTCATGCTACATATATAGAACATGTAAATCCCACCTTAGAGAAGACGGGTATGTAACTGCCCTCATCTGATCATTATACAGATAAGTATCCAAACATCACTATGTAACCCATGAACGTGTATAATTATTATTTGTCAATTTTTTTTTTTTTTTTTTTTTTGTGAGATAGAGTCTCTCTCTGTTGCCCCAGAGTGAGTGCCGTGGCGTCAGCCTAGCTCACAGCAACCTCAAACTCCTGGGCTCAAGTGATCCTTCTGCCTCAGCCTCCCGAGTAACTGGGACTACAGGCATGCGCCACCATGCCCGGCTAATTTTTTCTATATATTTTTAGTTGGCCAATTAATTTCTTTCTATTTTTAGTAGAGACGGGGTCTCGCTCTTGCTCAGGCTGGTCTCGAACTCCTGAGCTCAAACAATCCGCCCGCCTCGGCCTCCCAGAGTGCTAGGATTACAGGCATGAGCCACCATGCCCAGCCTTATTTGTCAATTTTTAAAAATTAAGTTAAATTACTGTTTTGCTATTGCTATTGTTATTTTATTTTGGATTGAGTCTTTGTTTTTGGTTTTGTTTGGTTTTTTTTTGTCTGTTTACCTTCTGAGAACATTTGTCTTTTTCCTTTTCTTTAGTGTTACTAAACAATATCAATACTCCAGTTAAGAGCTTTAATAGGAACAGTCCTCCATGGGATTAGTCAGTAAGCCACAGGAATACTGGTCTTTCCTGTGAACGGAAGGAAGGAACCAAATGAGCAAACACAGGAATCCTTACAGCACCTAAAAGTATGTTCCAGAAGTGTATTATCTTTCTAGGTCTTGAAAAGCAGTGAGGAGCAAGAGATTTCATGCCATACCTGGTTTGAGTCCAGTGCCGCCCTTTAAAAAGGCACATCATTCATTAAAAAGGTCTCCTTGTCCATAAAAAGGGGTAACCAAATGTGTCTAGAGGGTTGTTGTGAGCATCACCTTAATAAACCATGTAAAAGGCTTACCCACATGCCCAACTCATAGTAAATGTTCAATAAATGGCACGTTTTTTGAAAACACCACCACTTAAAACTTTGAGGCCTTTTAGTACTTTTCTGTCTGTATCTGACTCTCCGTATAATACCTCCTGTTGCCTTCCCAACAAGAAGATCTATAGATTAGGACTCATTCGCACCATTTTACTGTTGATAAAACCGAGTCTTGGAGAAGTGAAGTGACTCGCCCAAGGTCACACTGGGAATGACCAGAAGTGAAGCCTCGGGTGATTTCCAAGGACTGGCCTCTCCTATCCTGAGGGGCAGGCCCCAGATCGCCAGAGCAGAAGAGCAAGAGGACAACTGTGCCAACTCCCATACAAAGCCTTCTGTCAGGGCAGAAAACATGACTCGGATCCCCCACCCCCACCCCCACACCATCTGAGCCAGGGCCTGGTGCCAGCGCTGCCCAGCTGACCACGGTTGGAGCTGCCGGCACCTGCCCACAGACAGGCTGCCATCTGCCTTCCGGGATGCCAGCTCGGATGGGCAGGCCCGACTGCGGCAGGAAGGCCAGACGCTCCGTGGTTCCAGGATCTGACGTGGGCGCTGGCTGCTCACTTGCTAAGGGAACGCTTTCTCCACGGACCACGTCAGCAGGTTTACTGTAAAGTCACCATCTCGAAGCTTCCAGCCCCGCCCCTGCTTAGTCATGCCCCCTCCTGTTTCCCTTCAGGTATGGGAATGCAGAGAACCCAGAGATGAAGGAAAACATTGTCATTATGTGAGCCCACAAGGCCCTGGACTTGAACAGCACACACTGAATCACCTAGGCTACCAGCATCCTAGACTTCTAGAACCTGAAAGTTGGAAAAACCCTCAGAGACCATCTAATCCAAGGATGGGCCAACTTTTTCTATAAAGGGCCTAATAGTAAATATGCTAGATTTGATGGGTCACATCCAGTTTCTGTCAAATCTTCTTTGTTCTATTTTTATTAAACCCTTTATGAATATAAAGGAGGCTTAGGAGGCATTACACAAACAGACCTGGGGCAAGATTTGGCCCAAAGGTTATGGTTGTGGATCCCTGCTTCATCCAACCCTCTCGTTACACAGATGGAAAAACCGAGGTCCAAAGAGGTTAAGTACACTTGCCCAAGGTCACATGGCATCCTCAGATCTGACTCCCAGGACACTCTGCCTCCAGAATTAAAAATACTTTATTGTATCCCTTTATTTCAAAAATCTGTTAACACCCAGTCTTAACCAGAACGCTTGATTAATTGCTTTTTCAGTGTTCAGTACTGCAAATGCTGTGTAGAAGGAAAAAAATGTTATGTAAAATCAAAACTAGTTATGATTGTTTCTGCCAAAGACAGGTGATACAGTTTCTATCAGAGGGAAGATAAATCCGTGCAGTGCCCTCTTATATGGCAGAGCAAATAGAGAGAAAGGGGTCAGCTGACATTCATAGCCTTTCCCAGCTTCTCTGGTACACGTGAAAGTAGTCGGGGTGTGAGGTGTTGAAGACAACTGCCCATCGCTTTGCAGAGTCTGGGCGTGCAAAGGGAGGCCCCAGGCCAGCGCCTGTAGTGTCAGCCTGAATGACTCTACTTAATAAGAAGAGAATCGGAAGGCCCAATTGGTGGGGATCCGACTAATGGGTAAGTACTAAAGTGAGAGGAGAAACAGGAAGGCAGAGCAACGCGACAGCGTGGCATAGACAGACGTTAAGGTCAGGAAGGTCCTCCATAAGCATTAAGGGATTCACATTAACAAGGTCTAAGTCCCCTTCACGTCCCCTGAACCTCAGTAAAGTGCTCTACACACAAAAGCCTTATGTGGGCATTTTTATTTTTGTTTGTGCTTTTTTTGTTTTTTGAGCAAATTGAAGACAGGTTGATAGATCAGCACATGCAGGAACAGCTGATGGATTAAATGAACAAACCCAGCAGAGACAGGATCCCAGAGGTGAGGGGACAGCAAAATACCAGCCTCCCCCCACCGCCAAATCGCCTGCCCAATATCCTCCTCTCCTTCTTGCTGTCCGAACCCCAGTTCTGTTCAGGGCCACAAAGTGTTCAGCCCTATTCAAGATTCTCATTTTCCCAGTTTCCCTTGCAGCTAGGAAGGGTTCTGGTTGAGGAGACATTGGCAGAGGTCTTGCAGGAATTCTGGAAAAGTGCTTCTGTCTTGATAAAAAGGGACAAACACGGCTAGCACCATCACCTTCTGTCTTCCTTCTTTCTTTGAACGCCTACGCCACACCGACAGCTGCAGGAACCGTCTCGCAGGTGCTCACCAGGACTCCCCCCCGGGATGGAGACTTTCCACATCTGCACTGACCCAGCCCAGTAGCCACTACCCACTTGACATATTGGTAGGAACTGGGTTCTTTTTCATTGTTCTTTAATTTTGATTCATCTGAATTTAAATTTAAATAACCACCTATGTCCAGTGGCTACCTTCTTGGATAGCCAGGGTCAGAGAATCATAGAATCTCTGATTCTGATGTTGAGACATCTATCTCCAGACTCCTTGTTATACAAGAGAAATAAATCCCTAATTTGTAAGTCACCGTAAATCAATACATTTACCCGCAACTAAATATATTCTGACTGATGCTATCAGCAAGAGAAACTAGGAAAGTCCCAGTGTTCTCACTGCCCATGGGATAACATTCAAGCCAAATCACACCATTTTATTTTCATCTCAAAGGATAACTAACATCAGCTAAAGTCAGGTTAAGAGGACATCCCAAGCAGAAGGGAGGGGGTGGAACAGAGTTCTCCCTCCACCCCTTCCTCAGATCCTCTCTTGGACCAAAGGCACAAACCTCTAAAACAGCCAAGGCTGGGGGAAGCTAGAAGCCTAGGATCAAAGTGAAGTGCAAAACTAGAGGTGCTGGGACCTGCCATGTCCTGGTTTGGGTCCTTTCCCTGCCACGCTCACCTTGGGCAAGTTACCTCCTCTCTCTGAAGTTCGTATCCCTCATACGTACAGTGGCGGATAATTAAGCTTCTCCTGTCTAGCTCGAGGGGCTGTTGTAGGGCTCCACTCAGGAAGGACGGAAATACTTTTTGTAAACAGTAAAGTGCTGGTGAGAAAATTTCTGGAAAAGATCATTCCGGGAAAGACCGGAGGCCTCAGAAAGTCCCATCACCTGCTCTGAGAAGCAGGGACACCTAACATCCTGCTCTGGTTGGCTTTTCCAGCCCAGATTTCATCATCCAGTGGTAGAGGGTTCTCCCTGCCTGGCTAAGGGACAGATGTGGGGAGAGGGATAGGGAAGCCAGTCCCCTCAGACACATGCAACGTAACTGAACCCGCATCCCTGCCCCACGGCAGGTATTCATATACCCCCGAATCATGATGTGTCACATATGAACACAGGAGTAGGTGGCAGGCTAGGCCAAGCTTCTAAGGTAGCTTAGAAGTAGTGAGCTGGGGTGAATGGGTTCCCTTCCAGGGAATGCAGGGAGAGAAACCTCAGGGCATAGAGTGATGACAGCACACAGGAAGAGCAGAAGCCATATGGGACCTGCCAGGAAGGGGGATGTCCTGAAAAACCTCTGGACCAGAAAAGCAGCCTTCAGGCTAAAGTCTACAGAAAGGTTTGCACTTTCAGCCCTTTACCCAATAAAGGGTAATGCCAAACAGACTTGTGTTAGAGTTAGTGATAAACTGTTACAGGATGCTCTCTACAAAAGGGTATAATCATGACCCTCATTGAAACATAAATACATATCAAGGATTTTATTTAGCTAATTAATTTGTGAGGGAACCAGTGAGATATCACAACTGGTTGAAAGTAGAATTCCAAGAACAGCCGGGTGCAGTGGCTCACGCCTGTAATCCTATCACTCTGGGAGGCCGAGGTGGGAGGATTGCTTGAGGTCAGGAGTTCGAGAACAGCCTGAGCAAGACTGAGA
>NW_012140858.1:4281686-4292067 GCF_000956105.1 Propithecus coquereli | reverse complement strand
CACACTTCCCATGCCAAGTTGGCCCCTTATAAAAAATTTTGAAGAAAACGCAGGCCAGGCACAGTGGCTCACGCCTGTAACCCTAGCACTCCGGGAGGCTGTGGCAGGAGGATCGCCTGAGGCCAGGAGTTTGAGGTTGCAGTGAGCTATGATGAGGCCATGGCACTCTAGCCCGGGCGACAGAGTAAGACTCTGTCTCAAAAAAAAAGAAAAAAAAAAACTCTAAAGAAAACACAGAAAAAGGGAGTACAAAAAATTTAAGTATAAAAGTCGCCCCCACCGGGAGGGGCTCTGGACCAAGGGTCAGAGGGCGGCGGGTGGAGAGACGGCCAGGCGGCGGTGGGAAGAGCCCCAGTGAATCGTACCCTTGAAGCAGGGAACCCGCAAACAGAGACACTGAGCTTGTTTCCCAGCACCACGGAGTGGGTGTGACCTTCAAGCAGCCCGCAGGGTGGGGCTCCGAGCGCCTTCTGAGTCCTGATATGACTGGGCATCCAGCGCATCACCGCGTTGTGAGCGAGCCGGTCGCAGTCCTTCTACCACGTTCTCGATTTCGGGGCATCCCTGATCTCTCTCTGCAGAGAGGTTGAGAAGAGGCCCCAGGGGATAGTAAAAGTTGGGGGGGTTGGTTTTGGTTGGGTTTTTTCCACTTACGCCGCCGTGCGATAATGGGAGCTTTCCCTTTCTCTGGGAGGAAACTGCAAAAGCATCCAAAGTGAGACAGGAAGGGACCCCCTAAAGCTCCCGGAACCCAGTCCTCTGCCTTCTACTAGGGGGACCGAAAACCCGAGGGCAGAATCCTGGCTCTTCCAGAACTGATGAAAACACACACCCTGAATGGAGGCCCTGCCTGTCTCTCTGACACTTTGGAGTTTACAGATCCTCAGTTTATGAAACCATAAGCACAGAGCTGCTCTTCTTAAAGCCTGTGCGAGGGGCCAGGGCCCCTTCTCTTCAGCCTTTCCCTAATCCCCTGAGGTGCTATCTACGTGGACATAAGTTTTAGCAGTGGGGAAACTGAGGTCAGAGAAGGAAAATGAGTCTAAGGAATCCACTGAGAAAACCATGGGATGTTAGAATCTCTGAAGACTCACTCCAAACCCCAGCATCCTGGAGGCCTCCCAAGCCAACAATCCGGAGGCGGTCATCTTCCTCCTATTCACAAGAACGCAAGGTACAGAACTGGTCGCAAATCAGACACCAGTGGCATCCCCACTCCTGGCCACAGTCAGCAGGGGAGACGGGGACTGTGCCTTCGCTCTAAAGAAGTGAGACTCCAGCTGCAAGGTTTTGACCCAAAGAATCAGCAGGAGAATCTCAACTTTGACAGCTTCTCCTCTATCAGGAGCCATCATTCTGCCCACAGGAACTGCTGCCCTCCGTGATTCAAACAGGGTAAGAATCCCTGGGCCACTCCTTCTAAGATTCATTTGGCCTCTGATCAAACGAGCTTTGAGTCTGACCTAGGGAGCCATTCACAGCTGTCAGGCACCTGGTGTTGACAACTTCAATCTCTCACCCATCCTGAATTCATAATGAAGTGAAATCACAAACCAAAAAGGCATTCCCTTTGATGTTTTTCAGTGTAAGCCATGGAGGAAGAGGATAAAGGATGGAGACAGAATAAGACAGGGCCTGGATCCATTTAGCAAACTTATACAGGTTAGGCAGGGTCTACTCAAGCAACGAAGGAATGAAATAGCTGTCAATCCCTGGGGCAATATTATGTAACATCTTTTTCTGTCTTCTGAAAGCAAATGTAGAATATGTTTTGAACTAGTGCATCTAGGAACTGGCCAGTCACCATTTAAAGGGACGTGAGTTGTGTGGGATGGAAGCAGGTGATCCCATGCTGTGCAGAGAACCAGGATGAGGATCCAGTGTTCCTGGTGGTCCCCAAGATTTGTGTAGGTAAGTCTCTTTTCTCTTTGAGGCTTCAGCATTCCCCAGAATGGCACGGTGGGGGAAGGCAGTTGGATAAAATTTTTATCTTCAGGTACCCGTGCTCTGACATTCAGGGGTTTGATGATGGTCACATTTGGCTTGCTCTAAAACAGGATCAGAAAAATCCATCTCAGGTCTCCAGAGTCCAGCCCCTCAGATGTGGGTCTTTTTTAGTGCTCTTGACCTTGGCCCTGCAGATACCAAGGAATTGGATCTAATTTTACTTGCATTGAAGCCAACTAAGGAAATAAAGCATTTACTTTGTGTTTAAAATTCAGGAAAATTGCCAGAATCACTTTTATTTCCACTAAAGAGGGAAAACGACCAAGTAAATTATTTACCCTAATACCATCAAAACAAACTGAGTTTTTTCCATCTTTGAGGAAAACGTGGTCACACTTATTGCTCACTCTCTTGCATTGACGGTTATGAAATTTAAAATCATCATTAATTTTCAAATTAATACATTAATTTTCACACTAACCATCCCTTTATGACTTTAATTTTTATAGTAGCCATCATTTTATGATTTACATAAATATTTGAGCATGATTTTGAAGGTATTTGAAACAAGTAATGGTAGAGAATCGTCACTGAAAGATTAGCCAGGCTTGGTGCCACGTGCCTGTGGTCCCAAGTACTGGGGAGGCTGAGGCAGGAGGATGATTGAGCCCAGGAGTTTGAGGTTGCAGTGAGCTGTAATGATGCCACTCTAGCCCTGGCAACACAGTAAGTCTCTGTCTCAAAAAAAAAAAAAAAAGGAATCTTCACTGTATATGATAGAAAACTAAATTATCAAATTTAGTTTTATTTTCCTTAAAATTATCTTCTTTAAAAAGAATTTTTATCCTCATTAAAAAATATATTATCAGGAGCTCAAAGAACCATGAAGACTGCTAGAAAATATATTCTTTAAAACTTTTCTCTAGCCTTCTCTCTTGCTGACAAGATTCTATAGTACTTAAAAATTGCCCAAGACTCCCATTTCTGAAGTGTTTCTTGGTTTTTTTCCCCCTCCTTGACTGGGCAGATGCAGGGCTGAAACCCATGTCCCTTGCTTCCCGGTTTAGTCCTCGAGCCACAGCACAACTGTTTTCGTGTTATGAACTCAGGGCCTCTGAAAAGGCTTCTCATCTCCAAAATAGACTTCCCAACCACAAGGTGAAGCTTGCGAAGACTTTCACAATGACTCAGAAGAAAAGATTCCCCAGCAGAGGAGCAAGTCACGATATAAACACCCACAACCCGGGTCTGCAGCAAAGCTCCAGGTACCCCTGTGTGCCACGGGCAGTCCCCAGGCCAAGATGGCCCCAGGGTGGGCAGCCCAGGAGCACAGTGGACACTTGGAAAACTGACCTTTAGCGCCTCCTTTTCCCTCGTATCAGATGCAGTGAATAGAACCTCCTCCCCTGTCTGCCTTTTTTTCCTCTTTCCATCCATCCCTCCATGCCTTCAAGCATCCATCTGCAAAAGATTGGCTCCCTGAAGGTCCCAACTCTCATTATTCCCTGTACCCATGCCTTTGCCATGTAGCAGGAAAGTGTGCTCCCGCTCTGTCTCTGGGCCCGGCCCTGTGTCTTGCTTCGGCCAACAAGTTGTAACACAAGCAGAGGCAAGAAAAATTAGTTGCATGTTTCCACGCATCACTTGTGGCCTCTTCTGTTGGCATGGGCCAGCCTGCTGGGAGATGAGAGATGTGAACCAGAGTCCAGTCATCCTGCTGTCCCAGCCATGGCCACTGTAGACCACCCGGTAGCCAGCCAA
Organism: Propithecus coquereli; assembly: GCF_000956105.1. Classification (NCBI taxonomy): domain Eukaryota; kingdom Metazoa; phylum Chordata; class Mammalia; order Primates; family Indriidae; genus Propithecus; species Propithecus coquereli. Next base: position 4,288,359 of record NW_012140858.1, on the reverse strand, counting down.
CACCCCAGACATGTGACCAAGCCAGGCCAATTTCAGTAGAACTGCCTGGCTGGCCATCCCAGGCACGTGAGCATGAAACAGGCATCGCCTTTAAGCCACCGAGTTGTTGTAGGTGTTTGTTACCCAGCATTATTGTGGCAATGAGTCACCTCCACATTCCAGCCAGAGGGGAAGAGGAAGGACAAAGGAACATTTAAGTCGCATAGGACAGTATAGCTTTTCATTGGCCAGAACTTAGTCTCACAGCCTCCTATACCACAAAGAAGACTGGAAAACAATAGTCTTTATTCCAGACAGTTATATGTCCAGCTACAAACTAAAAGTCCTATTATTAAGAAAGAAGTGGAGGATGGAAATTGGGAAGTAAATAGAAGTTTCTGCTGTAAGTGCAAACACGTTTTGGACCCAGGTCCATAGCATAGCTCAACCAGGGAGTTGACTTGTGACTTGGACAAATTTTTTCCTTCTTTGGGCCTCAGTGTTCCTACCTATACAATGGGAGCAAGGGAGATGGTTAGTCTCTTAAGCCCCTTAAGGCTCTTTGCTTGCCAGAAATCATAGATTGAAGATTTTGAAGGGGTTGGCCTTCCACCGGATGCTAACAGAGATGTACCTATTTACACACGCAGGTGACACTGCCCTTCAGTCCGAAAGCATTTGGTGAACAAAAGGGCAAATGCCCAGCACAAACCTCTGTTGCAAAAAGAGATCTCCCTGAGCTCACTCATTGCTGCTTTTCAAGTTATACAGAAGCAGCTGTCTGGGGCAGAGGTCTAAGCTTCTAAGGCCTCCAGCTATAACCCTCAGGAGCCCAGTGGTGTGCAGAAAATAAAGATCCAATTATGCCGCTCAACTCCTGCTTGGGGCCCCGTCTAAGGAAGCTGTGAGACCCAGAAACGTTTGGGAAGGGAGTGGTCAGATATTCAAAATCCAGCCAAACCATGTTTATGTGTCCTTGTTTGGAATAGGAATAGAGAAAAAATACATTTTAACTTGCCATCATCAAATTATATAGCCCATATGTGCACTTTATAAAAGGGAGTAGAAACCTTTGCTCAGAGTCTAATTACCGCTTTCTAAATGTCCTATAAAGCCTTACACTTCTGTGATGAAAGAAACTGTCTTTCAGATAGTTTATAAAGAAACTTATAAATCAGACTCATGTAATTTACAACTCGGAAATCATCCTACCCTAAAACTCAAGTATTTATCTCTCTCCTTGAGGAAAAAAATCTTAAATGGCACTAAAGCCCAGAGCAAACAGAACAATCCATCTGCCACAAAGCTCAAGGCTACCCTGAATTTTATAAGAAATGTATAAATTATAACAACAAAACGGCAACATTAGGTACTGAGTGTTTACACTGTGCCTAAAACTTTAAGTTCAATGTTTCAATGAATCCTTTAAAAACACTGTTAGGCATTGTGATCCCATTTACCTGGACACTAAAGCTCTGAGAAGCTACATAACTTGTCTGAGGCTGGGCTGGGATTTCGTCCATCATAGGCAGCTGTCTCCAGAACAAAGCACTTAGCACACTGTCTGGTGCAGAGTTAATACCCATAAATGCTACGCTCACTCCCCTCAAGACAATTCTTGCCTACATTTGGGCAAGGTGGTCCCAGGGCTCCCCTACCCCACAGTGTCTGGCTGAAACTTTCATTGAAGAACCCATAAGCTCTCCTCTCGGGTTACCACATCCCTGTCAAAGCCTGAGATTTGTCTTATTTCATTGGTTACTGAGAATGCTGATTTCACTTTTTAGGGTTTCATCAGAACAATCTAAAGAAATAATCTCTTCCATACCCCTGTGGATGAGCATGCTTGTCTTAAAATCAGTTATAAGGCTAAGTACAGAATCATCAAGAAAAGGGTGGGGCCTCAAGCTTGTCCATTTGTTGTTTAGTCAACAGTTACCCCATCCTCATCTGGGACAGGTAACATAGTGGAGCTTTGTGAGCACAAAAGTGTCGAGAACTGGGTGGCTACCCAAAGGCAGTACAGTATGTCATCAGGGAAGGTGCAGAAGTCCTGGCAGGATACACCACACGGTGCAGTTCAAAAGGCAACTTCATACGTGCTGGATCTTGCCCTGGGCAAGGTGGGAATTGTGGGCTCCACTCCAGAGATGAGCAAGTGAGACTCAGAAAAGGAAAGTGATCTTCCCTGTGTGGTAAACACAGAAGTCTGACTCAACTAAGGATGGGTATTATTTTGGGCCGTGGACCTTCCAGATGCCTAGGTGATAAGGGGAAGGCATCCTTGAAAGGAATGCGAGAAGCCACATGTTGACTCTGGATTTTTGTTGTGGTGGTGGTGGTTGTTTTCAGAAATAAAGGATTTTATAGCACAGCAAGTAACATGAGCATCAGCATATTTGCATTGGTCCCCCTTGCCCTCAAGTCCCAGAGGGTGACACGTAGGAACTCAGGTGGATGCTGGGAACACAGTGGGTTTGCATCAGAGTCAAGGAAGACTGAGCTTGGGGAATCATGGCTTTTACAGTAGACAGTAAGCAAGCCTGCTCTTTGTTTAGGAAGAAATGTTGCCTCTTCTCTCACAGTTGCACACTGTGAACACATCTCTGAGAAATGACCTAAGTAAGGAGCAGTCAGGGCTTGCATCCTTGGCATACCCAGAAAAAGCTTTCAGGGACGCTAAGGGACCATGGCAGATTGTGTTACCGAAAGTTCAGCACTTCTCCCCAAGGCCACATCAGAAGAACAAGGACAAGTGGTTTGAGGAGAAGGAAAGAGGAGTTTACTAATTTGCCGGCAAATGAGGAGGTTGGGAGACTCCTGTCTAAAGTACCAACGTCCTGCCTCTGAGCAGAAGTACAGAGCTTTGAAAGGTCCTGATTCATCCCATCTTTGGCTAAGACAATCTTGTGACCTTCACCCGGACAATTCCCTTGAGCCATCTCCTGTGGCACAAAGAACAAAGGATACTCTCCTGCCCCTCCTGACCACTGGCCTGAGGCAGAGATATAGGTTTTAGTTCTCAAAAAGGGTGAGGGGGTTTTGAAAAGTCAAAAAGCATTTTTATCCTTGTTCAGGCCATTCTCTCTGTTCTTTATTCCCCACTGTCAATTTTACCGTTCCATATCCATGGAAGGAGGGGCGACGTATTCATCCAGCTATTTCCTGCTGAATTGGGGTAATGTTTTGGATGGAAGGTACAGATTATCAGGTGAATAAAAGGGCATAAGCAATAACTATAACCATGAGGACTGACAAGGTGAAATGGACTGTCACCTTGCACACAATGTCTCATACAGGGCTGGGTTAGGAAAGAAATGTGGGACCTCTGAGCACAGAGCTATTAGTTGTACCTTGTAAGTGATCCAAGAGACTGGCCTCTGCAAATTCAGAAATCATGTACAGAAATACTTGTACCAAAGAGGTTTAGGATAACACATTCAGTAGCAAGACAGATCAACAGAAGAGGCGATAGCTCTGGGAAGTCCTCACGGAGAAGTTGTCCTTCTATCCTATAGACTCTGGATTACATGCTACCCTCTACATTGCTGTGGCTCCTTCTTCCCTACCCCACACTTCCAAAGGGGAGGGAGGAAGCACAAAAAGCAGCACCAGGATGAATTGCCCACCAGGTGTTCCTGAGAGATGACCTGCCCCCGTAACATTGTTCCGTGTGTTACCCAGTGGGTGAGAGCACCCTGTAAAGGGACTCACATCCTCTCTTAGGAACCTAAGCCCTTTCAGGTACTGCCCAGGGTGGCACAGAATGACGCTCACTGGCTGGGATCCACAGCAAATAATGTCACTGTGAAGTTTCAGTGATTACTCAAAGAAACCAGAGGATTTCAGAGATGTTCTCCTTGACTACAGCATGTATACTGATGCTTCGTCTCCCGGAGGCAGCCTTTGCATTTGGTGTCAGATCTGAGTAATAAGTAACATATTAAATGACTGGTGACAGTATTCACCCTTCCTTCCTCCCCAGCCCCACCACACTCAGAAGTCTGCCACTGTGGCAAAATTTCAATACCAAAACCTTCAACAAGAACAGTGAAACTTTTATTCTCTCCATTTTCCCACAAGTCTCAAGTTGATACTGGAAATGTTTTTCTCCGTCTCCAGTATAATCGAAAAATATATTTTTATTAAGCAGCAATCCAAAAGTCAAGCCTATTTTTAGAATGTGAGATTACAGAGGAGGATCTTTCCAAGAGGTTCTCAAGAATCGATTATGTAAGGACCACAGGAGGGTTTTATTTGTGACAATCACCTTGGGGCTTTGAAGAGCATTTGGGGGTTAGAATTCTTAGAAACTGAGGATCTGAAACCATCTAAAAGAATAAACCAAATTTCCAGCTCAAAAAGCATGAACAAGAGATGAGCTTGGGCCGGGCACGGTGGCTCACGCCTGTAATCCTAGCACTCTGGGAGGCCGAGGTGGGTGGATCGCTCAAGGTCAGGAGTTCGAGACCAGCCTGAGCAAGAGCGAGACCCGGTCTCTACTAAAAAATAGAAAGAAATGGTTTGGACAACTAAAAATATATATATATAGAAAAAATTAGCCGGGCATGGTGGCGCATGCCTGTAGTCCCAGCTACTCAAGCCCAGGAGTTTGAGGTTGCTGTGAGCTAGGCTGACACCACAGCACTCACTCTAGCCCGGGCAACAAAGCGAGACTCTGTCTCAAAAAAAGAAAAAAAAAAAAGAGATGAGCTTGCATCCATAGTGATGCCCTTCCACTGCTTCTCAGAAAGAAAACAAGAACCCAGCCCATAATATTTATTAGATAGGTCATAAGTGTAATGGCTGTGATTGTTAAACGCATGTGTCAGCTTGACCGGATCACAACGTGTTCGGGTATCTGGTTAAAACATTATTTCTGGGTATGTCTGGAAGAGTTTAGCATTTAAATGGGTAGAGCGAGTAAATCAGATTACACTCCCCAATGTGGGCGGACATCATCTAATCTGTTGGGGCCTAAATAGAACACAAAGGTAGAAGGAGGGAAGACTCGCTCTCTCCCTGCCTGACTTGCAAATCCACCTTCTCCTGCCCTCGGCGCTCCTGACCCTCAGACCTCAGCCTCGCCCTGGACTCCACACCGTTGACTCTCCAACTCTCAGCCCTTCAAACTGCACCACCAGCTTTTCTGCGTCTCCAGCTTGCCGATGACAGGAGACAGGCGTACATCTGTTTCTCCGGAGAACCCGCACAAATACAATGATGTACCTAAATCAGTGTTTCCTAAACTCCATTTGCTCACACATCACTGTGACTCTTGTCTATTCCCTCTACTCTTATTTTCTTAATACTTTTCTTTAAACCTTCTCATTCTTTTACATCAAAACAAATGTACATGTCACTACCAGAAACAGAAAATGTCAACGCAAAAATAAGCAGAATAAAAACAACATAAAGTGCTTACCTTCTGATCTGATGCTGTCATCTGCAAGGCTCTGAGCCTGCAGGCTGTTCTCTTTTTGTTACTAAGGGAAGTTGGCTGCTGTTTGTAGGCATTGCTGAGTGAGTACCACCTAACTATAATCTCTCCCTTTCTGTCATTGAAAGGACTAAAAAGGGAGTCATTCTGTCATGCAGTGATCCTATGCTATTAATGTCATGACCACATTTGACCTTAAATTGCCCCTTCCCAGCAGGGGACTGGGCCCCACACTCTGGGGAAATATTTCACTAATGCCTGCACCTAGCAAACGTCCTAAGGTCTCTAACTGATCAGAGCTCTTGTTCACAAACAGAAGTGGATTGAAAGAACGTGGAGTGAACAATCTCAGTTTTTCCTCCTATGTGGACAGTACTTTGTAGCTATAAAGAGATCTCATGCCCTGTGTCTCATTTAACCACTCTGTGTAACCAACCACCCCAAAACCCAGTGGCAACAGTCATTTATCATAGTTCTCTTATCTGTGAGTATCACAAGGGTCAGCGGATCTAAGCTGAGCTTAGCCAGGGTACTTGCTCCGATCTGCGTCTCTCGCCTTTCTCTGGGGACTAATGGGTTAAAGGGGGCAATGGCAGAAGAATGGGAGCATAAATAACAACACAGGAGGCCTTTTAAGGCCTGCGCTCATAACTCTGATACTGTCCCTTCTGCCCACAAACCATTGACCAAAGCAAGTCATTTATCCAAATCCAAAATCAGAAAAAAGGAAACACACCCTGCCCACGATGAGGGCATGGCAAAGGTTTAACCATAGGCAGGAATAGAGAATTGGGACCAACAATGCGATGTATCACACTCTATATCTCATTTGACCTTTCTGGAAACCTCCATTTGAGTGTCCCTTTATAGTCAAACGCAGTATGCTGAAAACTAAATTTAAATTCTTATATTTATGGTTAGTTCATTCTCAAAAAGACTTCAAAGACCATTAAATGGGGAAAGAATCATCTTCCCTACAATTAGTGCTGGGACAACTAGATAGCTACATGCAAAACAATGGAGTTGGACCCTACCTCACACCATATGCAAAAATTAACTCAAAATGGAGTATAGACCTACATGTAAAAGCTAAACATATAAAATTCTTGGAAATTTTAAAAAATTTTAAATGTTAATAGAAAACATAGAAGTAAATTTTCGTGGCCTTGAGTTAGGCAATTGGCTTGTTAGACATGACACGAAAAACACAAGCAAACAAAAGAAAAAATTGAACTTCACTAAAATTAAAAACTT
>NW_012140858.1:4276629-4279766 GCF_000956105.1 Propithecus coquereli | reverse complement strand
ACACACAGACGAGTACAGGAATAACTGCTGAGCTTTGAACGAGCCCTGTGGACTGTACCAATGTTACTTTTCTGGTTTTGATCCTGTAGTAAAGTGAGGCAAGGTGTTAACGTTGGGGGAGGCTGGGTGGAGGGCCCCTGAGACCTCTCTGTATATTGCTTTGCAACTTCGTGTAAATTTATAAATAAAATTTTTGAAAAACCTAACTTTATCCTTATTCAAAACTTGCTCCTCCTCCTGAATTCCCTAATTTCATATCCACAAGTGTGAAAGCAAGACACACAGGCATGAGCCCAGGCTCTTCCATATCCTTCACTCTCAACACCAAATAATAATAATAAGCAATATTTATTCAGTGCTTCATCTCTACCAGCCACTATATTTACAGCTTTCCATGGCTGGTCTAATTTATTCCTCATATCAACCCTATTATTATTTTCATTTTAAAGATAAGGCAATTGAGAATTAGTGGGGTTAACAGCTATGGCCAAGGTTATTGCACTAAGAAAGCAGGCTTCCCACCCAGGCATTCTGACCCCAAAGCTCGTGCACCGTGAAATCAGCAAACTCAAAATCCACCCATTCAGCTTATCCCAGGGTCTCAGGTGGATTTTATTATTCTCTACCCAAACCAGAAATTAATACAGAAGGCTGCTGACCCATCTCTCCTCCCAGACCCAAGGGGAAGAAAGCAACCATACCATACATGCTTGAATGGTAAGCCACCCCAAACAGAAGGCAAGACCCCAGTTTCCTCATGCAAAGATTTTAAGTAGTTTGGCCAACTTGAATATATAAATGTTTTTTGCTATTGGTGAAATAGCCAAGCATCAGCTTACAAGGATTTGATCCCCAATATGCATTTACAATGGCACATTACATAAACTATATTAATTTGAAAATACCTGTATTGCTACCGTCACTCTCCCACTTTCTAAAGGAATTTCATTCGAATGCTTCGCACGCATCTTTAACATCAGTATGTTCATAGCTTTCATCTAACACAAATTTCCAGAGTATATTATCTTCATTTCTAAGTTATTTAAAAAATAGCACTTTTGAATCCATATATAATGCTGTTCTTGAAAAGCTGATCCCAAACTAAAAGGATCCATTTGCATCACATCAAGAAAATCAAGGATTTTTAAAAATTTGCTCTGTAAGTCAGTGGTTCTCAGCACTGACTGTGAATTAAAAGCATCTGGAGAGCTTTAAAATCTAGGAATGCTTGGGCTCTGGCCCCCAAAATAGTGATTTTACTGACCTGGAGCTGGTGCTGGGAGTAGCATTTCCAAAGTTCCTCCTGCGATTTTAAAGCGCAGCCCGAGCTGAGCACCACCACTTACGTGTAGGATTAGTGTCCCTACAATGGAAATCAGCGGTCCTTGGTTACGCACAAGGATCACGCCCAGGATCCACCCGCCACACGAAGATTCTAATTTATCTGCGGATAGCCTTGGGCATTCTTCGTTTTTAAAGCACTTCCAGAGAATTTCAATTGCAGCCAGAATTGAGAACCTTCGATGTTACCACTTAAGAGTGTTGCTTTACAGGTGAGCTTTTAAAGGCTGTTTAACCCATCAGCAGATAGTTACCCTGGTAAGGTCACATGGTCCCCCCGCATGGCCCCAGTGACCCCAAAACTGTACTGAATGTCTTTGCTTTCTTCTGCTTCTATTGTATCCGGTGACCTCAGTAAGCATCCAAAGATAGCACTGATTGAGAACATTTTAACCTAATTTGGCTTCCCCAAATAGTCCTTGGTTGTCCTCAGTAAAGGAATTGAAAGAGCGCCCCCATAAGAGATTAGAGATTTTGTCAGGGTTCCAATGTAAAATGCTCCCCCTTTTCTGAAACATAGACTGGGAAGAAAATGTCACTTTATTTTTGCACATATTATTAACCCTTTCTCGGAGTGTTTACTGCATCTAGGGACCACGTTAAATATTCGTCTACCTGATTTCATCTCATCCTAAAAAATACACATAGCACATATAATTATTATTATTCTCATTTTGCAGAGGGAGAATTCGGGGCATGAAGTCCATTTGTCCAGCGGGCGGACAGAAGCAGACTGTGGCCCAAGTCCCAACCCCGCCCCATTCTCCCCGCTCCTTCCCTCTAGAGGCGGGCACTGGTAGTGCAAGAAACACCACACCCCTCCTCAGCATCTCCCCGATGTCGTCCACAGCGCAGCACCGTCCGTGCCCAGTGCTGCACCGCCCCCTGCTGGCAGGGCCGTCCTCAGAGTGCATTGACAAGAGGATCCAGGACCTGTTCCCAGGTGAGCAACCTGGTGGACAGCACAGCATCGTGGTCAACAGACGTCCTCCTCTTCCCTGCCTTTGTGGTCCAGTCCAACCCCCCCCCATTTTCTCAACATTCCCTGGCTCCCCCGCTCTATGACATCACAGACAGCCTCCTCCTGTCCACTCTGCAGCGGCAAGTGAGAGAGGCAAGGTTAGACCTTAAGCGCAGGAGGGAGTCATTTCTCTGTATTAGAAGGGACAATGTCTCCCCCACTCCTAGAAACCTATTCATTCTGCTACAAGAAGCAATGACCACCCCTCATTTGCCTTGACCCCACTATTTCTCTGTCTGGCTCCCAGACTCCCCGCCTGTGCCAAACTGCCCCTACAGATTCAGAAGCCTTCCTCGGTGACCTCACTGATTCTTCTTGTTCTAGCCGAACTTCCGGCCGTGGGGTTGCTAGAGTTCTGAAGTTCACAGGCCACTGGGGACAACCTAAGGGCCTTTCTCTTTGGTGCCTGCTTCCCTCTAGAGGGGGGCACTGGTAGTGCAAGAAACACCACGCGTGCTCCTCGGCACCTCCCGGACATCTTGACAGCATCGACATCCTCGTTTACATTTCTTTTTTTATTTCAAAATATTAAGGGGGTACAAATGTTTTTGTTACATGGATACTTTTTACAATAATGCTTAAGTGTACCCATTACCAGAATAATGTTCATCGTACCCAGTATTTCTGGTTAAACAGGGGGAAACTGCTTCCATGGCAGTCTCCAAACAAAGCTAATGGCTGGTACATAAGGGGCTTGGGGAGGTGTTGCGTTCATGCAACGGTGGTATGTCCGAGGCAGGAGTGCTTAGGAATGGCAGACCTTTACCGGTGAAGT
>NW_012140858.1:4274705-4276579 GCF_000956105.1 Propithecus coquereli | reverse complement strand
TGAGGATGTATGGATGGCTAATAAGCACATGAAAAGATGTTCAACATCATTAGCCATTAGGAAAATGCACATTAAAATCACAATGAGATATTGGAACACACCTATTAGAATGACTATAATAAAAAACAGTGAAAAAATACTGGAGAGAATTCAGAGACATGGGACCACTCAGACACTACTGTTGGAAATGTAAAATGGTACAGTCACTCTGGAAAATAATTTGGCAGTTTGTCTTAAAACTAAAAATGGATTTACCATACAATCCGACAATTGTATAACAAAGCATTTTATTCTGCAGCGATGAAAACTTATTTTCATCGGAAACTGGTACACAAATGTTTATAGTAGCTTTATTTGTAATAGCCAAAAACTAGAAACCATGCAAATATCTTTCAATGGGAAAATGGTCAAAAATCTGTAGCACATGCATATCATGGATTACTGTTCAGCAATAAAAAGGAGTTAACTATTAACACATGCTGAGAAAAGCCAACCTCAAAAGGTACATATATACTGCATGTTTTCATTTAGGTAACATTTGTTAAATGACATAATTGTAGAAATGAAGAGATTAGTGGCTTGCAGGGGTTAGAGGTGGTGGGCAGAGGGATGGGTGCGCTGTGAAGGGGAAGCATAAAGGAACTTTGCAGTGACGGGACAGTTATCTCGATTGTGGTGGCAGTTACATGAAGCTACACGTGTGATAAAATCTCATGCAGCTACACACACGCATACACACACATGCACATACACACAGACGAGTACAGGAATAACTGCTGAGCTTTGAACGAGCCCTGTGGACTGTACCAATGTTACTTTTCTGGTTTTGATCCTGTAGTAAAGTGAGGCAAGGTGTTAACGTTGGGGGAGGCTGGGTGGAGGGCCCCTGAGACCTCTCTGTATATTGCTTTGCAACTTCGTGTAAATTTATAAATAAAATTTTTGAAAAACCTAACTTTATCCTTATTCAAAACTTGCTCCTCCTCCTGAATTCCCTAATTTCATATCCACAAGTGTGAAAGCAAGACACACAGGCATGAGCCCAGGCTCTTCCATATCCTTCACTCTCAACACCAAATAATAATAATAAGCAATATTTATTCAGTGCTTCATCTCTACCAGCCACTATATTTACAGCTTTCCATGGCTGGTCTAATTTATTCCTCATATCAACCCTATTATTATTTTCATTTTAAAGATAAGGCAATTGAGAATTAGTGGGGTTAACAGCTATGGCCAAGGTTATTGCACTAAGAAAGCAGGCTTCCCACCCAGGCATTCTGACCCCAAAGCTCGTGCACCGTGAAATCAGCAAACTCAAAATCCACCCATTCAGCTTATCCCAGGGTCTCAGGTGGATTTTATTATTCTCTACCCAAACCAGAAATTAATACAGAAGGCTGCTGACCCATCTCTCCTCCCAGACCCAAGGGGAAGAAAGCAACCATACCATACATGCTTGAATGGTAAGCCACCCCAAACAGAAGGCAAGACCCCAGTTTCCTCATGCAAAGATTTTAAGTAGTTTGGCCAACTTGAATATATAAATGTTTTTTGCTATTGGTGAAATAGCCAAGCATCAGCTTACAAGGATTTGATCCCCAATATGCATTTACAATGGCACATTACATAAACTATATTAATTTGAAAATACCTGTATTGCTACCGTCACTCTCCCACTTTCTAAAGGAATTTCATTCGAATGCTTCGCACGCATCTTTAACATCAGTATGTTCATAGCTTTCATCTAACACAAATTTCCAGAGTATATTATCTTCATTTCTAAGTTATTTAAAAAATAGCACTTTTGAATCCATATATAATGCTGTTCTTGAAAAGCTGATCCCAAACTAAAAGGATCCATTTGCATCACA
>NW_012140858.1:4259111-4271980 GCF_000956105.1 Propithecus coquereli | reverse complement strand
AACTCCTGAGCTCAAGCAATCCTCCCACCTCAGCCTCCCAGAGTGCTAGGATTACAGGCGTGAGCCACCGCGCCCAGCCTTGTTTTTGTTTGAATCATCTGTTGCACCATCTGTTGGACCAGAGGCTGCATAAAAGCATTCAGCTTTCTGCATGACAGAAACTGAATGTTGTGAGACAATAATAATGAAAAGTATTTTAATAAGGATCTGAACGGCTCTCTGGAATCATGATCCATGGTTTCCTAGGTATGACTGTCTACTTTAGATAGCCAGGTTGCTTTTTCTTTTGGCTTAGCTACAGATTAACCTCACCCATGGAATTAATCCAGGTACCACATGAAGCGTTAGCAATGGTGCAGACTACCCTGATTAGCCAAAATAAAATCCAGAGGTAGTCTATGATCCATAATTACTTGAGCTAAGGATTTTAAATTGGTCAGTTTTACCCCAGGTGTGGGCTCTTTAAACTCTCGGTTGGCCCCAGAATGTTCTCTGTGAAAGTATCCTGAAGTCTAAGTCAGCTATTGATTCATCTTCAGTTTTGTTTGTAATTTTGAATCTTCGACCAATCTACCCTCAAGAGAAAAGCTTTTGAAATAGTTTCATGTGGTGTGCTTCCTATTTTTCTTACCTTCTCAAGGCCATTTTTTAAAAATTATGAATAAGTGGGCTATTTAAATCTTCTGGCCTTTTCCATTCTGCTGCTTTTAAACATTTTTCTCTATATTGAAGGTCAACAATGAAACAAACTAATTGGTACAAATATGATAGTCCAGGGAAATAAGTAACTAACAGAATCCTGAATTATATGCAACTTCCTGCTGTTCTGACATTTGGGAGATTCTAAGTATTTTCACTCGACTCTTACCCAGGGTTTAAATTCAGCCTCTCTGCGTTCACCTCCAGCGCAGGAGTTTTAGGGAGGTATTGTGCAATGTGATTGTTCTTTTCTAGAAACATGCTCCCTGCAGAAAGTTTATTTAGGCAGCCAGGGGAAAGAATGGGAAAGAGTCCAAGTGAGTGGTGAAGATCAAGTTGAGTGGAGAGAGAAAGAGAGAGGCAAAGAAAGTAGGTGTCGGAAAGCTGGAGTAGGAATAAGATCTTTCTTTTTTATTTTTCTTTCTTTCTGAAGCCAGAGCATGCCAATCAAAGAAGCCCTCTATTGAACGTTTGGCATTTTTGTCGTCTCTCTTCTCTAGAGTTCCTCTTAAATCTCTTATTTTTGACATAAAAAGTTTTTCATAATGCCCATGGTAATCCTAAATCATCTAGCTAATCCTAAATCATCTAGTGAAATTTGGCCATTTATTAAGATAAGTACATGAGAGCACATATAGTGGGAATATATATATGAAGCAGGAGTTTTTCCAGAAAGAGGCAGGAACTTTAATATAGGTGAGACCATGACAAACAGGCAAGAGTACACTACGGTGGCTAAAAGTTCGGACTGATGTGTGGTGTCTTGAATCCCTTGGCCAAGCAGGGCCTAAGAGAGGCCATATGATCAATGACCAGGACATTGCTGCCTCCAGAATATAGGATAAGTAAAGTGACCTCCTTTTGTGATTTAATAAGACAGACCACATGCTCATGAAGGTTTCAGGGGACCCCAGTCCAAGTTTTAGCAATTTCCTTTAGGCGAATCAGTCACCAGTCTAACAGAACTCTGGCCACTAGTTCTTGGGCTTGTCTGGTGGTGCACTGCCAGACCCATGCTCCCCATTCCGTCCTTAGGAAGCCCTTCCTTCTATATTCAGCAGACGCAAGGCAGTCTGGAGCAAAGCAAAACCGCGTAAGGCAAGTGTTTGTATAAATGGATGAAGAAAATTGAAACTAAAGCAAATAGTAGAGGAATAAGCAGATTAATGGCAGGCATCTTTGCTAAATGGAGCATCTCCAAAACAAAACATCTAACTGCCTTATATAAATGTTTATTTGTGATAAATCCTAGAAAAATAAAATAAATCCATTAAAGAGAGCTTGATGAAATATATTAGAGCTCAAATCATGTCGAAAAACCCACCTGGCAGCAGATCCAAAAGACTACTAGAGATTGGGGTTAAAGGGACCCAGTGAGTGCCCCTCGCTTAGTCCAAGGATCCCACACAATGGGGACATCTGCATGCGTCTAGCCCACTGGAATGTATCTAACCACAAGGAACAGGTTATGTGCAGGAAATAAAAGATCAGTTAGGGGAAGGGAGAAAGATCTATTGGACATACAGTTTTTATCCAACAGTCAGAGTAAATATTTATTATAAAGTACCTATTGTGTGCCCATGCCTGGTTTGAGTGCTGGGGATACAACAGTGCATAAAACACTGCACCCTCCTCCATGTGGGTGGGGCATTTATCTGGAATCTTGTTCACGGCTGTATCTCCAGCATCTAACAGTACCTGGCACATAGTAGGTGCTCAATAAATATATGTTAAATAAATGAAAGAAAGCTCAAGGACTAGTATCCAGAATGTTGATAACTAAATAGGCAGTTACAATACAATGTTTTCAGCAAGTATTTTTTGAGGATTTACCACAAGTTAGGTAAATAGTCACTGTACCATAACAGGCTGTGATACAGGAAAACATGGTAGGAGGTGAGTATTGTGAGATCACAAAGGAGGGACCCCTAACTCAGCCCACAACTGAGAGATGGCTTTCTGTAACCACTTGGCTGAGTATTGAAGTTTGATGAGCGAAGGATCGAGGTGAGAACATCCCAGGAGGAGGGAACAGTACGTGAACAGGCTCCATTTAGTCAAATGGTGACTGGGGGAACTGCCTAAACAGCATCTCTTATGGCTGTACAGTAGTGAGTGCAACCAAGGGACGATGAGGCTGAAGACATTAACAGTGGTGATCACAAAAGGAGTTCGATCCATGGACTTGGGGAGCTCCTAAAGGGTTTGAAGCAGAGGAGAGATATTATGGGATTTACATAGAACCAGATAACTGTATCTTTGCTAAACGGAACATCTCTAAAACAAAAGATCTAATTGGCGTAGTGGAAGCAAACAAGCCAATGAGAAAGTTTTAGCAGTGGCCCAGGTGAGAGGTGATGGTGGCTTGCGCCTTGGTGAGGGAAATGGCCAGGGAGTGAGCAGACAGATTGAAGAGACACTTGGTAAGTAAAGCCTAAAGACTGATGAATGTGGGAGGATGGTAGGAGCCTGGCAGGTTTCCGGCTGTGGAGACCAAGTGAATAATAAGATCATTCTGCCAAATAGGGAACATGGGAAGAAGGCAAATAGATTTGGTTTGCAGTGGATAGGGAAGAAAAATAACCCCAACCAGTAAACAGAGAGCAGAATGAAAACTGACTCATGAAACCATCAGAGGCAGCTTAGCATATAAGTGAGGTAAGCTGCGTCCCATGGGTTGTGATGTTCTTGGCACAAAAATTACCACCCGATTCTTTATCGCACCCAGTGCCTGCAAATGTTTTCACCCAAGACAAACGGGGAATAAATGCTAGTTTGATCATTTACTCAACAAACATTTATTGACTGCCCACACCATGGTAGGTACTCAGTGACTCGAGACACTGAAAATAGAGCAATAAACCAAACAGATGAAATCCATGACCTATAATCTAGTCATTTATAATTTAATGGGGAGAAGCAGAACCACAAATATAGTAGGTAGGCGAATTATGTAGAGTGTTAGAAAATGATAGAGAAAAGTAAGTGGAGAAGGGAGTTAGGAAGTGTGGGGCAAGGAAGTGCAATTTTAAATACAGCAGAGAAACTCTTGGTAGAAAAGGTAACATTTAAGCAAAAACTTGAAGGTAATGACAAAATGTAGTTATCTAAGAGAACAGCACTCCAGGCAGCGGGGAAAACAAGCACAAATTCCTGAGTTGAGAGCTTGGTGTGTTTTAAAATTTAGCAAAGAGGCCATTGTGACTCGAATGGAATTGGGGAGAGTAGCAGAACTTGAAGGCAGAGAGCTGGTGGTGGTGGTTAGGGGTGGGAGGGAGAGAAGGATGATGATTAGAGCACCCTAAGACCCAGGTAAGAACTCTGGGTTACAATACAATGTTTTGTATTGTAGGAATAAGATAAGCCACTGACAGATTGTGGGGAGGAAGAACTAAGAGAAAAAAAAATCTTTTGCTCTTATCACCAGCTATTTACCATTTCTTATCCTCTTCATCCCTTTCTGTAGATACAAATTCCATCTGGTATCATTTTCCTTCAGTCTTTTAGCATTTTTTTTTTATAGCTTGTGTCTTCTAAAGACAAATTCTCTTCATTTTTGTTTATCTTAAAATGTCTTAATATTGCCTTAATTATTGAAAGATATTTTCAATGAAATGAAGTTCTGGGTTTTCAAGTTCTTTTTTCTTTCAGAGCTTTTTATTCCATTATCTTTCTTTTTTCTTCATTGTCTTTTAGCTGGCATTGTTTCTGATGCAAAGTCAGCTGTCGTTCTTGTCCAGTTTTCCTAATGTGTGGTGCCTTTATTTATTCTGGTTGCTTTTAGGATCTTATTCTTTAGTTTTTAGCTATTTTATGATAATGTACCTTTATTTTTTTTTTTTATGTTTGGTGTTCACTGAGTGCTTACATTGATGCTTCCCATCAAATTTGGAAAACTTCCAACCATTATTCCTTCAAATATTTTTGCCGACCCTCTCCTTCTGAGATATGTTCTATATACATGTCTATAAATGTATGTTAGTCAGCTTGGTAGTAACCTTCAGGTCACTCCTGCTCCCTTCATGCTTTTTAAGTCTTTTTTCTCTCTCTTGCTTCAGTTCGGATAATTTCTATTGAACTTTTTTCAAGTTCACTGGTCATTTCTTCTGCTTTGTCTAGTCTGTTGTTAATCCTACCCAATATATTTTTCCTTGAGATACTGCTTTTTATAGAATTAGAATTTCTACTTGATTCTATTTCAGAGTTTTCACTTCTTACTCCAATACTATATTTCTTCATTATATTCAATTTTTCCTATCATTGGAAGTTTTGAGCAGAAAGGTAACAAAACACATTTTAACAGAACTACCCCAACTTTTGTATTAATTATTAAGGGGGTCAAGGGTAAAAGAAACAGGGAGACCAGGTAAGAGGCTATGGCAATAATTCAGGCAGGAGATGATGGTGGCTCTGGCCAGGGTATAGCAGTAGAGAAAGTGAAAAGCAAGTGCCTATGAAGAAGGCAACTTACACAGTGAATTGTGTGTTGTGAGGAACACCTAACCAATACCATGATAAGAATTTCCTAAAGGGGTTCTGCCACAGAAAGGGGAGTGAGAACAGAATGTATCCAAAGATCTGGAAAGAAGACTGGGAGTAAAACATGGTCTTATCATTCTGGACTATCAGAAATAGAAAGATTCTTGAAGAGACATCTAGTCTAACTTCCTCTTATTACTGATGAGGAGCACGAGACACAGAAACAAGCATGAACTTATCCAAAGCTGCACAGCATGTTAGTGACAAAACCAGGATTTAAACCTGTAAGACTATGTGCTTCCCCATGGGACCTGGAGCAGCTGGGATAATCTGAAGCCAATGAGGAAAACGGAATGACCATTGACTGAGCGTTTATTGTATAACTAGCACCATAGGGGTCGTTTTTCATGTGTTTAACCCTTTACTTCTGCAAAGTAGGCACTGCTAGTCTCATTTTCCACATGACAAATTGAGGCTGAAAAAGGGTAAGGAATCTATGCAAGAACGTGCACCTAGAAATGGGGTAGGACACAGATCTATCTAAAACCTGAGCATGTTGATGTGCATTTCTGCATGAGCTGGGATTTCGCCATAGTTGGATCCTGTCTGGAGTGTGAATGCAGATAAAGGACTACCATTGTTCAGCTGCAGTCTTATATTTATTTAGGAAACAGCCTTGTCCAATGAACTGGGCACGAATTTAAGATCGGCTCATTCAACAAGAAAGCATTCCTACAGACAAAGGTGGCAGAGTAGAGGCTTCAACTCCTTTACATGGGTAAGGAAATTTTGTACAGAGTAATAAAAATGGCAGCCTGGAAGCCTAGGGCAGCCTGGGCAGAAGGGCCTGGACCTCCTGGCCATGGCGAGCTACAGAAGATTTGGGAGAGGGGAGGAGTGTTAAGCCTCGGGAGAGACTGACCCAATGTGCCCCATACCACAGTCAATTTCCAACAGACATCTGGAATTCAGGCCCCAACACCCATGGCCACCATTCCTTTGCCTCCCACAGCAGCCAACCAAAGTGTGGCCTGGAAGATCTTCTGTTTATGCTGCAGAGAGTGTGAGGAGTCCTGTGTCATCAGCAACTGCAATGATCCCAACCAAATCCAAGAGCATCAGCCATCAGCCCATGGTAAGTACCAGATAAGAATACACTGCTTGGCCTCTCTAGACCTCAGTTTGTTCATTTCTTCCCTGCTAGATACCTCCAGACTTCCTGCATCTTTTGCGTGCTAATTCCAACTTAAAATGAGGTGGGGGTTGGGTGGCTAGGTACCCAAACTAATAAACAGGAGAGTTTAAAGTCCATGGACTAGCAATATCAGCATCACTTGGGAGCTTGTTAGAAATGCATTTTCAGACCTGCTCCAGACCTATGGAATCAAAACCAGCATTTCAACATGATCTCCAGGTAAATCTGAATGTACGCTATAGTTTGAGAAGCCCTGGACTAAAGAGTATAAAGACAGTGGTTAATATCCCTGCCTTTGGAGCTGTACATACTAGTTCAAATCTCAGCTCTGCCACAGAGCTAGAAGGCTAGAACTGTGACGATATCTGGAAGGAGGGGTGTTTGGGGGCATTTTTTTCCTACTCCATATGATTCAATATTTCCTAATTTTTTCTACCATGAGTATGCATGACATTTATAAATAGAAAAAAAAAGTTCATGTTTTAAAATGAATACATATTTTGAATCCAACATCTGCTTATGAGGGGAAGCCTTCAGGGACAGGAAGAGGTATATTCAGGTACACTCCCACCCCATAATAACCACCATTTGCCCATGTGCGCTGCCCATCTGAGCCTCCCCACCTGACCCTGTGGAATTCTCCTTGCCAGATATGCGGCTTCAGAAGAATGGGCCTGGTGGACAAAACCCCAAGCATGCTAAAGGAACCTCCCGCTTGCCTTCAGAAAAACCCCTGATCCATCCAAAAGAGACAGCTTCCTTGACCAACAGTGATTTCAAGGGTGAGTCCCAAATTGAGGTCCTAACACTGACCAGGAACCCCTGGGGAGGGGACCTCGTCCTCACGACAAGGCCCCATTGATATTCGCGCTTATCTGAGTGGGATGACAGGAGAGATGGGCTCACTCCCATCTGGCAGCTGCAGTCGTGTTCCAGAGCACACCGGAGAGACCCCAGGAGTCTAAGACCCGACTCCGTGATTCTCCAAGCTAGGAGTTGCATGAGGCGGAGCAGGTCTGGGGGAAAAGGATACACATCCACACTTTCCTCCTAAGCCCTTGTGGCATAATCTTGTATGTGTAATTTTTGTATGTTTGTGTGATGTCTACTTTGGCCACTAGACAGTAAGTTCCAAGAGGGCAGGGCTCCCATCGGCTTTGTTCCCTGTTGTTTCCTCCAATCCAGCCAGGCGCGTGGCAACTAAACAATGCCAGGAAATGCTTGTGGATTGAGCATAGTTCAGTTGGGGGCAAAATGGCTCTGGGCCGTGCAAGGACAGATGCCCAATCCCAGGACAGTGGCACGGCCCAAGAAGAAGAAATGCAGCCACGTTGCTGGGCACTGATTCTGTGCCCAGGTGGTCTCACATAGCTCACAACCATCACAGAAGGACAGGCTGTAGAGAGCTAAGGATCATCCAGCCCAGTCACTTTAAGAGTTAAACCCTCCTTGCAAACAAAATCTCACCCAGAGTCCAGTTTCTGTAAAATATCAAAGGGGACCTGCTCTACTTAAGTTGAGGGTAGGGAGCTAGAAGCCCCACTAGTTCGCCCACCCCTCCCTCTGCCTTTGCCACCCCCACAGGGCTGAGGCCCACAGAAGGGAAGGGACTTTCCACAAGTGCACTGGGAACTGACATTAGCGTCAGAGCCAGGATTCTACTTTCCATCTGTGCTTTGCCAGACACTCTGCCATCATTGAAGCCTCCAGTGTAGTACAAGGCCAAACCTATCGCAAGAAACTCCTCCCTATCACAAAGGACTTCCAAGTCCTAGGCTGGAGTCCACCTTGGCTCCCACAGGATTCAAGAATCTCAGGAATGATCAGAGATGGATACCAACAACCAGGACGGTTCATCCAAGCCTAATTCAAAGGCCTTCGCCCAGCATAATTTTTTCCTTTCTCCTTTCAGATCTGTATACACGAGCTTCCCAAAGCAATTTTTACAAGAGGAACCTAGATCGCTACTCCCAGGAGCGCTGGCCTTTCCAGACGTGCTTCATTGGGAGACCCTGAGGCTTCTAGCAAACAGCACCCATGTCATTCGCTGCATATACACGGCTGCAGAAGAGCCTCCCAGAGGAGGAGAATGGAGGACGTGGAGAAGGAGGAGGAGGAGGAAGAGGAGTGGGGAGGAGAGTGGACAGGGCTCATGAAGACTGATTCAGAAACTCCCCTGGAGGAGGAGAAGATGTCTGAGCCATCCTTGTGCCACCAACAAGAGTCACACCAGCCCCTGAAAAAGCCACCGTGAGAGGATCTGCCTCTAATTAAAGTCCTTGGTTACATCAGAGGACTATGTCCCTCTTCTTTTCCCCTCTTCCTTACTAGGGAGTGTCTCTTCCAAACAATGTCTTATCATTTTTAAATATAGTGTCACATCTAACTAACCTAAAAAAAAAATGTTTTCACCTTCTGGATAGCTTTTGAAATAATTTCAAATGTACAGAAAAGTTGCAAGACTAATAAAAAGAAGCCCCATTTACCTTTTACCCAGATTCACTAGTTGTTTACATTTTCTCCCATTTGTTTCATCATTTTTCTCTCTCTCCCTATTTTTTCCTGAACCACTTGAGAGTGTGTTGTGCACATCATGCCCCTTGACCCCTAAGTATTGCAATGCGTGTTTCCCAGGAACAAGCACAGTCTCTTACATAACTACAGTACAGTTATCAAAAGCAATAAATTCAGCATTGATACAATACCATTCAAATGTCATCAACTGTCCCCAAAAATGTCCGATAGCTACCTTTTCGCTCAGTCCAGGATCCAATCCAAGATCATGAATTGCATGTAGTTGTCCTATCTCCGTAGTCTCCTTTAGCCTGGAACGGTTCTGTCTTCGTCATTCATGAGCTTCACATTTCTGCAGCATACGAGCATGATTGTTTCATAAAATGTCCCTGGATTTGGGTTTATCTGATGATTCCTTATTACGAGATTCACGTTTTCCCCTGGGGGCAGGAATACCAAGGAAGCCAGATTGTGTCCATCCTCGTGCACTGTATCAGGAGGCACCTGATGTAGGTAGGTCCATTACGGGTGATGTCAGCCCAGGTCACTCAGTTGAGGTGGAGCCTGTCTCTACCGCAAGTTGTCATTTTCCCCTTTGTAACTAGTAAGTAATTTGGGAGGGGGATACTTTGAGACTCTGTGAATATCCTGTTCCTCATTAAACTTTCACCCACTAACTGAAGCATCCATAAGTGATTCTTGCTAGAATCAGTTATTATTTGCCAAAGGGTGATTTTTCTAACTCTACCATTCCTTCTACATTCATTAGTCAATCCTCTGCTATAAGGAAAGGCTTTCCTCCTTCCCCTTTATTTATTTATATGTTTGTTCATACAAGTTTAGATTCATGAAATCTTTATTGTATTAAATTGGCTATAATCCATTACTATCATTTATTTTGATGTTCAAAATGCCTCAGATTTGACCAGTGGGAACCCCCTTGAAGCTCACTTCTGTGTTTTGACATATCCCCATCATTTTTTGGCACACAAGATATTTACCCTATATTCTCAGCCCTAGAATCAGCCACTTCTTCAAGGAGCCTTGGTCCTTCTTAGGGAAGAACTGTATTTAGAAACCAAGACCTTGATGCTAGGAGTGCTCATTGTTACTGGGGTGTCAATGCTTTTAGGCTTTTTCAGTGGATCAAGCTAGGAGGTGCACAAACACACACACATAAACATATAGATATACGTAATATATGTACACCCGGAGAACCAGGGAGAGCAATAATAAAACCAGTAGTTCACACTGGTATCTCCAATCCCATCCAACGCCACAGGATTTATGCTAGTTTTTCCTCTTTTCATATTTGTAATTCCTTTCTCCATGAAAGGCCGGAATCCTATTATCCTCAATATAGTTGCTCAATTCTGGAATACACAGAAATTAGTTTCAGAATAGCTACAGATCTTATTGTCTACTGATATAAGACTTACAGTCAAAAACTGCTCTCAAAAATTGCTGAGTTACTTTCTTTTTACTCCCTCATCATTGTTATATTAGTCATTTGAAAAACAGTTGGGTCCATTGCCTTCTGTTTACATTTAATTTTAGGACATTTTTTCTCCCATCTTCACTGATTTACTTTTTTTATGATATAAAACATTAACCTGGTTCCAAAAGTCAAAATAATACAAAAAATTACATGCACAGAAGTGTCACTCCCACGAAACCCTTCCACCCTGTTCCCACACACGATGGTTTCTGGTTTATTCTTCCTGTTTCTTCTTATAAAAATAAGCAAATACATAGTTTTTATTTCCCCTTCTTTCTTACACAAAAGGTGGCATACTATAGAAACTATTTTCTACTTAGCTCTTTTTAACTTAATATATCCTGGAAATCACTTTTTATGAATTCACAGAGATCTTCATTCTTTTCATGCATTGCTTAGTTCTGCACTGTGTGGCTGGGCCACAGTTTATTCAACCACTGTCCTCTATACAGGTATTTAGGTTATTTTCAATATTTTGCAATTACAGATGATGCCACAATGAATAACCTTGTGTGCACATATTTTGTATTTCGATAGTATACCTTTATTTCTAATTCCTAAGCACGAACTTTTCAGCCAGACAGAAAAAACTTACATAGGTTTGTTAGATGTTGCCAAATTCTCTTTCATAAGAGTTGCATATGATAGCCGAGAGTACCTGTCTCCCCACACTGTCAGCAACTTTTTAACTTCTGCCAATCTGACAGGTGAGAAATGGTATACCGTTTGTTTTTAATTTGCATTTCTGTTACCATGAGTAAAGATTAACGTCTTTTCATATGTTTAAGGGCCATTTTTATGTTTTTATGCGTTATCTGTTCATGTCTTCTACATATTTTTATTGTTTTTTCCCTTAATTTTTAAGTGCTCTTTAATGTTAGGAATAGTACCTCCTCAAAGTCAAATGTATTAATCTTTTATTGCATCTGGATTTTGGTATCATTAGAAAGCCTTTCCCTACACACAGTTTATAGAGGAATTCACCCGTATTTCCTTGTTCGTTTGTATGGTTTTTCGATATATATTTATACCCTATTCCATTTAGCATTTATTATTATGTATTTAGGAAGTATGGATCTAACATTATCCTTTTTCTAAATGATTATATAGCCATTCCAGCACATTTATTAAAGAGAACATCTTTGGCCCAATCATTTGAGATGACACCTTTATTACCATATACTAGATTCTTGCATGTATTTGGGTCTCTTTCTGAACTTTCTATATTCTATTTCACTGGTGAGTCTGCCTCTTCACCTTGTTTTATTCTTGTATGTTTATTTTTTAATGTAAATGTTAGTATCAATTTGCTTAGCTCCATAAAAAATCTTGATGGTATTTTCACTGTGATTGTGCTAAATTTATAAATTACTTAGAGAAAATTATAAAATAGGAAGAACAGACACATCTATGTGTCAGTTCCTATCCACAAACAAATGGCTTTTCATTTGTTCAAACCTACTTTTTTGTCTTTCAGGGCTATTTTTAAATATCCTTCATATTAACTTTGCAAATTTCTTGTTAAATGTATTCCTATTTTATCTTCTTTGTTGCTATTGTAAATGGAGTTTTCTCTATCATTATGGCTGTAATTGGTTATTGCTTATGTATATTGACACTGTTGAGTTCAGTATGTTAATTTTATACCTTGCTTTATTGTTTGTTAGGTTTTTCATTGCTTTCCTATGGCTACCAGCAGTACTATTATCTCATCTGTAAGTAGATTTACTTTAGCTTCTGCTTTTTCTAATTTTTTATGTCTCTAACTGATTTATCTTTTCTAATTGCAATGGTTAATGCCACCAGTACAATGTCAAATAATGAAGAAAGTGGATATCTGTGCTTTGTTCCTGATTTTAAAGGAAATAGTTCTAGTATTTGCACATTAAGTAAGAAGCTGAGTTTAGGACAAAGCTAGAGAGAGAGAGAACGCTATTTTACCACTTTAATAAAATATCCATCAATTTCCTCTTCTTGTTTTTCCCAGCATCTATAAAGGAAAAAATCATAATTTCTCTCCTCATGTTGAATAAAATAAATTCCACCTAATCATTATGTATTATCTTAATAATATGGGGTTGGATCCTGTTCACTATTTTATTTAGTATTTTTCTACCAATACTGATATGTGATATTGCTTATAATTTTCTTTTTTGTATTGTCCCTATCAGATGAAGTATCAATATTATATACCTGCTTCACAAAAAGAATTTGGAAGTTTTATTTTACATGCTCTAGAACAATTTATGTTCTGATCTTTGAAAGCTTGATAGAATTTCCCTGTAAAACCATTTGGGGCTGTTGCCTATTTGAGGGAGACAAGTTGCTTAATAAATTTCTCTATTTCTTCTATAGAAATTGACACAGTTTTCTATCATTAATGCAATTTGATAAACTGTATTTTTCCAAGAAATTATCCACTCCATATAGTTTTTCAAATTTATTTGCATAAAGGTGTATAAAGGGCTCTCAAGATTTTTAAAA
>NW_012140858.1:4242866-4258366 GCF_000956105.1 Propithecus coquereli | reverse complement strand
GGAACATGTTACTTTACTTTGCAAGAGGAGATTAAGGTTGTAGATACAATGAAGGTTGCTACTCAGTGACCTTGAGATAGGAGATCACCCCCAATTATCTGGGTGGGCCATATCTAATCACATGGGGAGAATCTGCAGCTCAGCTCTGGGGCAGGTTGCTGCCACCACAGCACAGAGGCCAGGACAGGAGGGGAGGTGGCAGCAGGTAATGCTCCACCATTCCCTTCCTAGTGGGGAAGGAGCCAAACTGGTATAAGCCACTCATTAAGCGATTTGACAGTATCCACCTTGAACCTTTGAAGTGCCTCGGCCTCTGAACTATCCTCACTCTGCCATTCACTAGCTGTGTCACCTTGGCCAAGATACCTAACAAACTCTCTGTGCCTCAGTTTTCTCATCTGTAAATGGACACAGTAATGGTATCTCCCTGTGGCAGAGTGGCATGTTGGCCCCAATTCTCCACCCTTCTTTGCCATATCCTGTCATGTGACTTGCTTGGCCAATGGAAACTTAGCAGATGGGACACCAGCAGGGGCTTAGAAATGTGTTTTCACAGTGGGGCTTGTTGCATCTTGCCTCTAGCATGCCCGTGAGAAGAACATGCCTGGCTAACCTACGGATCTAAAAGGGATAAGAGATACGCAAGGCAGAAGCACTCCAGCAGACCTGATAGGCACAGGAGACAGCATGACACTGTGGACAAAGGGATGGACCACTGGAGAGAGGGTCGGAAGATGTCCTCCCTTCTCCCTGTACCTTTGTGGTCCAGTCCAACTCCCCTCTCCTCCAACATTCCCTGGCTCCCCAGCTCTGTGACATCACAGACAGCCTCCTGTCCACTCTGCAGCTGCAGGTGAGTGAGGAAAGGTTAGACCTAAGAGCAGGAGGGGGTAATTTCTCTGTATTAGAAGGGACAATGTCCCCACCCTTCCTGGACACTTACTCACTTTGCTACAAGAAGCAACGACCACCCCTCATTTGCCTTGACCCCACTGTTTCTCTGTCTGCGTCCCATAGTCCCCACGTGTGCTGAACTGCCCCTACAGATCCAGAAGCCTTCCTGTTGACCTCACTGATCTTTCCTGTTCTGGCCAAAGTGTGTGGAGTCACTAGAGACCTGAAGTTCACAGCCCACTGGGGACAACACCAGGGCCCTTCTCTTTGGCTCTTCCCTCTAGAGGGGGGGCACTGGCAATGCAATAAACACTATGCCCAACCTGGCCACAGCCAGCATCTCTCCTACATCATGGGCCTTTGTGTTATTAAGCGCTTACTGTGTGCCACATAGCACGCCAAGCACCTGACATCTTTATATCACCCAATCCTCACAACAACATTCTTGGGTAGGTTTTACCGTCCCGTTGTACAGACTGGAAAATAGAGTTTCAAGGTTCAAGGCTTGCTCTAAATTACACAGCAAGGTGCAGCAGGAATTAGTATCCCAAGTCCATTTAAGTAGGAAAAAAAAAAAAAATGTGTGCTCCGCTCTGCTGAGCTTCAGATGGAGCCTTTCCATTTAAAACCACCCGCCATCAACTCTTGGAGGACAAGGTAGTTCTGATCATCTCATTCTGGAATTGTGTGGACAGCACAGGCTCTGGCATCAGACAAAACTCCATTAAAATCCCAGCCGTTTCTCTTGCAGCTGCAACACCTGAGCAAGTCACCTTCCTGACACTCAGCTCCCTCCAGCTGGAAAATGGGACAAAGTCCTGCCTTGTAGAGCGGAGATAAAAATGAAATGTGCTCACAGATGTCACAGGACCTGCCCAAGATGCTCAGTGAGTGTCAGTGTTCTTGACACCATGGCTGTTTTTCTTCCCATTAACTTCTATGATTGAAGTCACAAAGGAGAATGAAGAAGTCCTGAACGAAAATGTTTCTATCCATTTCTATGAGCAGGGAAATCTGTTCATGGAAGGGAAAATGAGGCATGGGATTGAGGATACTGCTGTCCAACAGTCAGAGAAGGCTTGTGTCTTTATTCAGCCAGTGTGGAGAGCATGCCTGCTCTGTTCACAGCCCTGTGCCGCGTGCTGGGACCCACAGGTGGCCCAGATCCATCCCTGCCTCCTTGGGAGCAAGTATCTGTTGCTCTTCTTCACTGCAGTCTCCCTAGTACCTGGCACCAGTAGGTCCTCAAATTTTGAAAAATCACAGATTTTTTCATGTAGACAAACCCCACTGAGGGTTTGAGGCAGAGGAGCAATTTGATAGGATTTGCACTGGGGGCAGATCTGGCTGCAGGGGAGGCAGAGAGACCAGTGCGGTAGCTGCGGGCAGGATCCAAAGGCAAGAGGGGCTGGTAGTGAGGGCAGCGGGGATGCTGGGTGGCTGGCGATGGAGGAGATATTCATGGGGCAGAATCAAAAGGCTTAATGAATGATTGAATGAGTGTGGGGGAAGCAGGAGAAGGGGGTTCCCCATTTCAGGCTGCGAAGACAAAGTGAACAGTGGGACCTGCCCCAAAATAGGGAACATGGGAAGAGAAGCAGGTTTGGGTTGGAGAGGGTGGAGATGAGGGGTGGTCCCACCAGCAGGCAGCCAAAAGCAACCCTGCGAGTCATCCATAACGCCATCGGTCGGCTTGGTAGGTGGGTAAGGCAGGCATTGTCCCACTGGTTGTGATATTCCTTGCTGCTCCCTGGTGACAGCACCTGCTTGTACCCAGGACCAAGGTGGGATAAATACAGCTTCCTCCGACCATGCCACAAACGTCTACTAACCGCCTACCCGATGTCCTGCACTGGGGACCCAGCAGTGAACACAGAAGACTCCCCGTCTTCGCGGGTTTCCTGACGGGAAGAGAATGCATGCAAAGGGATAAATTCTAGGCATGACAAGGGCTGCAGAGAAGAACGAGGTGGGGAAGGGCGATGGGAGAGCTGGGACGGTGAGGGGCTTGAACAGTGAGGATAAACAGAGCAAATTAAATAGGTCAATAGGCCGGAGAAGGCCTCACTAGGAAAGGGGGCCTTTGAGCAAAGCTTGAAGGAAGTGAGTGAATGAGTCTCGTGGATCTCTGGGGAAAGGTCATTCCAGGCAGAAGGTGGAGCAAAGGCAAGGAGGTTGTGGGCCGGGTGCAGCAGGAATGGCGGGCAGGGCGAGGTTAGCAGGAGCTGGCACGGCAGGGGCAGGCAAAGTAATGATTCGATTAGGAGTTTTGTCAAGAGAGGCCCAGGGAAGGACTGTGGCTTTTATTCTGCGGGATATGGGAAGCCACTGGGAGGTTCTAGGCAGAGGTGTGACGTGAGGTTCTAGGCAGAGGTGTGACGTGATGTGCGCGCTAAGAGGAGTCAGCTGTGTTAATGCTAATGAAGCACGGGGAGACCAACTGGGAGCCGTGGCAGTAATCCAGGCGGGAGATGGTGGTGGCTGGGACCGGGGAGTAGCCCTGGACAGGTGGGAAGCCAGTACCCAAGGATGAGGCCAGGCGGTGAACTCAGTGTGCTGCGACTGATATACAACCACCATGATGGAAATTTCCAGAGTTGGGCTTTGGCCACAGGGAAAGGGGAGCAAGAGCAGGAGACAGCCAGGGCCCGGAAGAGAGAAAGGAGGCTGGGAATAAGATGGACTTACAACCTCAGGCCATCAGAGCTGGACAGATCCTTGGAGAGATGATGCAGCCCACCCACCTCCTGTTGCAGACAGGGAGCCCAGGTCCAGAGACAAGCATGGGTTGGCCCAGAGCCACACAGCAAGTTAGTGGCAGTGCTGGGACTGGAACCAGCGAGGCTGAGCTTCATGATCATGCTCCCATGGGACCTGGGCCCAGCTGGAATAAACTGGAGCCAGTGACCACACGGGAAGACAAGCCCAGTGAGCACTTTGGGCATCGACTATCAGAGCGACCAGTTTACATACAGTTCAACATTCATTCCTCTAAGGTGGTGTGACTCTTCCCATTTTCAGGATAAGAAAAGTAAGGCTCAAACAGATTACAGAACAGCCCAGGAGCACACACATAGAAAGCAGAAGGCAAATCTGACTCTAAACTCAAGCTCGCCTGCATAGGCCACTGCCGTAGGACCTGGAAAGAAGGGATGGCATTTTTCAGCCACAGTCTTACGTTCTTCTAGGAAACAGCCCTGCCCAGAGAACTGTGCCGGACCCCACGCTCTGCTGATTCAAGACGGCGCCTCTGCAGGCAAAGGCTGGCAGAGTAGAGGCTCCAAGTCCTTTCCTCAGGTAGGAGAAACCTGCACAGTAGAAGGACTGGCCCTCAGAGATGCAGGCCCAGGCAGGTAGGCCTGGACCTGCCAGCCACAGGGAGCTACAGCAGGTTGGGGAGAAGGGAGGGCCCAGTATGACCCAGCACTTCAATAACAATGGGCTTCTGGGATTGGGGCTGCAGGATTGGGGCTGCACCTGAATGCCCTTTCCTCCTCCCGCAGCCCCCCGAAACATGGTGGCCAAGATCTTCTGTTGTTGCTGTAAGGCTGACGAGGGACCTCCTACCACTGTTGGCTCCAGGAATCCAAGAATGTCGCAGCAGCAGCATCCGCGGTCCCTCAGTAGGTTCCAGACGTGGGTGTGTGGTAGCTGGCAAGAACATCTGAGTTGTTCCTCTGGGCCTGTTCCTCTCCCCAGCCACCGCCTGCTGGGACGCTCAGATTTCTTCCAGTCTTTTGCGAGTGTGGAAGGGAAGTAGTTACTCAAGCCTGTAACGACACAGCCTAAAGACTGCACCAGTTATTAGGCATTAGATATTAGTGAAATCACTGGCTTCAGTCCTGCATAGCAGTTTCAATTCTGCCTGAGCCACTTATGAGCTTCAAGATGTCACTAACCCTCCCTCTCTAAGCCTCAGCATCCTTCTCTGCAAAATGGGCGTAACGATAATATGATATGTTGCCTACTTTGCAGGTTATTAGGAGGATGAAGTGAGGCAACGTATGTAAGTGCCTAGAGTATGGCCCGACACGAAGGTACTCAACAAACAGTAACTGTGTGCATGAATTAGTAAGGATCAGGGGGCTACACTGGGTAACAAGTGAACTCTAAAGTCTCAATTGCTTTCCCTAGTTTCAGGTCATTCTTAGCTCATACATGTGGTCTTTTCTTAAAGCCATGAATGATTTGAGCAATCCCTGAGCAGGATCTGACCAAGACTGGTAACTCACACATCACTCAGAGCCTATACCCAGGGTAAGATTTTTCCTTCATTCTTTCAGGTCTAAACAAAAATTCTCACCGAAACAGTATGCCAAGGAAACGCCCAGGCCTCCCCGCAGACAACCGGGCGATGCTCAAGGTGTTCAACCTTGGGCGACCCTCAGCATGCTAGCCAGCAGCACCCATGCAGGTCCCTAAGGCTACGCAGCTGCTGGAGCGCCCCCAGGAGGAAGAAGGTGATGGCCAGGAGTCATGAAGACTGATTCAGAAACTCCCCCAGAGGAGGAGAAGACGTCTGAGCTATCCGTGTGCCACCAGCAAGAGTTGCTCCGGCTCCTGTAAAGCTGCCGCGGGAGGAGCTGCCTCCAATTAAAGTCCTTGCTTGCATCAGGGGACCGTGTCCCTCTTCTTTTCCCTTTTCCCAGCCTTACTTCTGAGATTCCTATGAAAGTGGAGCCACTGGAAAGAAATGTGGTTTTATCATTTTAAAACATTTTGTCAGTCACCCCTAACCAACCTAACAAGCAAATGCTCAGGAGAGGTAGTTAGTGTAACAGGCAGCTACAAATGGATGCTGTAGTAAATGTCCAGAGCTTGAGGGCACAATTCTGCTGACCTACTATGTGACTCCCCGTGACACTCAGGGCCACAGGGAACAGTGGGGCGGGTTGTGCGAAACTCTGCGATCTGCAGCCCTAGAGTTGTGCAGTGCGTAGCCAGTGCAGACGTGCAGTGCTGCTCGTGCTGAAACATCGAGCATGCAAACGTGAGTAATATGCAAGAGGCCCCAAGTGGCTTCGACTTTAGCCTGGGAGCCAGGCACAGAAGCGTATCACTTTGACATAATAGGACAACTTTGGGCGCAAAAGGACAAGGAACATTCTGCAACTGACTTAAGGATTCAGGGAAGCCTTCCTGGAGGAGACGGTGCTTGAGTTTTCTGAAGGTTGAAAGGGAATTAGACAAGCCAAGAGGAAGGAGAGCAGTATTCCAGAGGGAACAAAATCAGCAAAGTTGGAAAACAGAGACACAACCTGCTGGGGTGCAGGGCAGTGAATTTCCAAGTCCGGAATGACTCAAGGGAAAGCCTGGGCCAGGGTTCTGTGGGAGGCAAGGTGACCATGGCAAGAGCCTCCTCTCCAGGGAAAGGGAGCTGGACTCTCTCCTGGAGGTCATGGGGAGCCACAGGTGGGTTTTAAGCAACGAAGTGGCACAGCCAGATTTCTGATCTTTGCAATCTGAACCGTGTCCGTTCACACTGCTATAACAAAGCACCATAACTGGGTGACCAATACACAATAAAAATGTATTGCTCACAGTTCTGGAGGCTGGGAAGTCCAAGATCAAGTCACCAGAAGATGTGGTGTCTGGTCAAGGCCTGTGTCCTCACAGATGGCATCTTCTCGCTGTGTTCTCACGCGGTCTCTCTCAGGCCTCTTTTATGAGGACACTATCCCCAACCGTTAGGGCTCTGCTCTCATGACCTAATCACCTCCCAAAGGCCCCAATTCTTATACCTCACCTTGGGAGTTAGGATTTCAACATGTGAGTTTTGGGGGGACGTTAAGACCATTACAATGTCAGTCGGAAGACAACTTATTAATTAGCAGTCCCTGTGCCTGCTCCACCTCAGAAAAGAGAGAAATAAAGGAATATGACGCCTTATGCCACAGTGCTATGAAACAAATTCATACCTACAATGGGAAGCCCATCCTCGATGCAGTTGGAAGGGTGGATTTGAGTGTAATATGATAATAGCGATACACAAAGTCTGATATATCACTTAGTCTGTGCCGGGTACTCTTCTAAGTGCTTCATACATAGCAACTCAATTAGTACAATAAGCCAACGAGGTTAGTGCTATTACTATCCTCGTTTTACAGATTAGGAAACTGAGACACAGAGAGGTTAAATAAATCCTTTAGGGTGTACACTAATTTACACTAATATTAAGCGGCAGAGCTGAGACTTGAACTCAAGAAGTCTGACTCCAAAGTCTACACTCTTAGTCACTTGGTTGTGCAGCCCCTCGATGGTAGAATGACATTCGGTTATTGCTCTGTATGTCATTCTGGAAGTCTAGGGTCTGAAAGGACCCCAGATTGACCATTCATTGCCTGCTGTTCAAAAACGGATTGGACCCTTTACGTATTTCCCCTTTGGTAGCTGGTGCAAAGTTACACTTTGTCAGTCGTGGGTGCTGGAGACGTTGGACGGGGAAGGGGCTTTTCTTCCTGGCTGTGCCGTGCCCATCTTAGCAGACTCCTGCAGAACACACAGCTTCTCAAACGTCACGTTCCTGCAGTGCAGGCAACTCTTCCAGAGCAGGAGTCCTGCGGCAGCTGGGGGTCAGCAGCACTTAGCAAGTTTCTCCTAGCATCTCCCACAAATGCAGGGAGTACCTCCAATGAGACACACCTCCACGACAGCTCTCCCTGGCACCCGGGAGGCAGATTTCTAGAATATTCTGCCAACGTAGTACCTCAAAGACTTCTCTGCCATTGTGAGCCACAGCCATGTCCTTCCCAACAAGGTCTGGATCTCAGCTGGGGATGGGGTTTGGGGCATTCTTCCTCAGATGTTCTCTTAGCCCTAGGGGCGGGGCCTGCTCCTTATATCTATTACTCCTATATTCTTTAAAGTTCTCTTTACTTCTTACTAACCACTCCTTCATTACGCCAATCCCCTGTTATAGTTAATAGTTATTTATATTAAACTTCTCATATTCAAAATTTTGTGTAGTTTCTATGTTCTGATTGGACCCTGACTGATACAGAAATCAAATTAAAAAACTGCCGAGGCACTGAGGGCAGACCATGCCAGCAGCAGTAAAGATGCAGAGGGCCCCAATTACATTTCCCAGGCAAAGCTGGCCGATTCTAACTAACCCTACAGAAAAGAAGATTCTAGGCAAGGAGGTTCTTGTGGTATTGAGGCCAAGTTGACAACACCGCAGACCCTTTCATTTGAGCTATGTCAAGCTGGAGGGGCCTATGCGACATCCGGATAGCCGTATTAAGAAGGTGGGAAGTATTTAGCTGGAAAAGGCAAAAGAACTATGGGTGGAAGGAAAGAAAGGGGCCTGCTCTGTGTGTGCAGTTATCAGTTCGCTATGTTGTGGCACCTCTTCCCGATGGGGGGATAATGCCCACTGGCACCAACGGGGTGAAGATACAGTTCACTTTCCTCGGTCTCGTTGTCCAGGGTCCTTTTCCTCTGTCAGTCCTCACAATGCACGCCCTGGACCCATCCTCTAACCCAGATTCCTCGCATCCTATGCATTCCTCACCACCTCCCGTGCCAACGTCCTACCTTCCTTCCCGAGCAAACCCCAGGTTACTTATGTCTTGGAACTGCTTCTGCAACAACTATGGCAGGTGCTTTGCACATAAAAGATGCTCCTTAAACGTCACTCCCTGCTTTGCTAATTTAGAAATCCCTTCACAGAAAGGATGCAAAGAGGCTCCCATCTTGTGACTTTTTCAAAGGGCTCTAAGTCTTACAGTGGAATCTTTCTTTGAAGGATTTTTAAATAATAACAATAAAAATAAGCGTGGGAGCCACAACCAGATTTACTTCTGATATGGCCAACTAGCTTACAAGGGAAAAACCCTCCTACTGAGGGCTATTGAAAGAGCTGTTGTTTTTTTTGTTTTTTTGTCTTCTTAAATAAGTTTGAATGCATCAGAGAGCTACCAACATCGTCAGGACTTGAGAGGCCAAGATCCTGGAGAGAAAGGAAGTACAGAAAGAAAAGATGGACACTGAGACCTTCTGATCCCCTCGAGGCACCTGCCAAGTCCTAAACAGAGCGTATCAGGCTAAAAAGCTGAGCAGCACTTTCAACAGTCTCACAGCTTCGGGTAACAAAAATTGGAGGTTCAGGGCTCACTGTGAAGGAGGAATCCTGGTTTAAAAAAAAATTCTTTTTTAGATACGTTTTCAGCTAAAACCCCTGAAAGGCTATAACCTGAGAGGAAGGGCTAATCAGAAATAGACCAGCTCTCACAAAGGTAAGCCCAGGGTCAAATCTATCTCAAGCCTACTTTTCCCAGAAGCAAAAAGTAAATCCTCTCTGAAGGAAGATTTAGAGCCTTGTATATCTCTTCAATTCTTAAGTTAAAAAAAGTCTAGCATTCAATAAAAAATTAGCAGGAATATCAGAATATAAGATGAACTGACTGAAAAGCAAAAGAAAAACAAAGAAATCTACAGAAGAACTGAATATTGGAGTCAGCAGACATGAACTTTAAAATAAGTACATTTAGGGCAGGTGCAGTGCCTCACACCTGTAATCCCAGCACTTTGGGAGGTCCAGGTGGGAGAATCACTTGAAGCCAGGAGTTCAAGAGCAGCCTGGGCACCATAGTGAGACCCCATCTCTACAAAAATTAAAAATTAGCCAGGCATGCTGGTGTGTGCCTGTAGTCCCAGCTACTTGGGAGGCTGAGGCAGGAAAATCACTTGAGCCCAGGAGTTTGAGGTTACCATGAGCTATGATCATGCCACTGCACTTCAGCCTAGGCAATAGAGGGGGACTGTCTCTAAAAATAAAATAAAATAAGTGCAATTAAATATTGAGGAAAACAGATAAGATGGATAATTCCATCTGAGAACTGGAAACTATTTAAAATATCAAATAAAAATTATAGAACTGAATATCACAATAGATGAAATTAAGAACTCAATTAACAGTATTAAACACAAATGAGGACAAGATTAATGGAGGCCAGGAATGGTGGCTCACATCTGTAATTCCAGCACTTTGGGAGGCCCAGGCAGGAGGACAGCTTGAGGCCAGGAATTCAAGAGCAGCCTGGGCAACATAGCAAGACCCCATCTCTACAAAAAATTAGCCAGACATGGTGGCATGCACCTTTAGTCCCAGCTACCTGGGAGGCTGAAGTGGGAGGACTGCTTGAGCCCAGGAGTACAGAGGTTGCAGTGAGCTATGATCATGCCATGCCACTGTGCTCCAACCTGGGTAACAGAGTGAGACCCTGTCTCCAGAAAAAAAAAAGAAAAAGAAAAAGAAGATTAATGAAGTAGAAAATAAGTCAGCTGAAAATATTCAGACTGAATCACAAAGAGCCAAAGAGCCAAAAGAGTGGAAAATAAGAAGAGTCTTAGCGATATAGTGAAAAGGTCTAATGCATATCATTAAAGTCCTAAAAGGAGATGAAAGAGAAGGTAGAAGCTATGATGAAAGATACCATGTCACAGGTGGTTCAAGATTTGCCATGGACCCGAAGCTACAGTTAGGCACATCAGAATACAACTGCTGAAACCCAAAGCAAAAACAAAATTTTAAGAGCAGCAACAGAACTGATAGCTGACTTCTCAACAGAAACAATGGAAACCAATGATATCTTCAAAGGGTTAAAAGAAAATACTAACGAAACCAATGACATCTTTGAAAGGTCGAAAGAAAATAACTATACTAACGTAGAATTCCTTCCTTACTGAAAATATCTCTTAAAAACAAGAACAAAATAGATAACTTTTCAGCAAACAAAAATCTGAATTTGTCACCATAAGATCGGCACTGGAAGGAAAATACTAAAGGTGTCTGTAAATACACCGTATTAAAGAAAAGTTCTAAAGTGAGTTCCAGGAGAAGGATCCTAGACAGATGCACAGAAATACAGGAAGGGACAAAGAGTAATAAAAAAAAGTAACAAATAAAGAGTAATAAAAGCTAAGGTGAATAAATCTAAATGAATATTGACTGTATAAAGCATTAATAAGAATGTCTGTTGTGACTCAAAATACAGAGAAAATTGAAATCCATGGCAAGACCAGCACAATAGGCAGAGAGGAGAAAGAGCTGTATGGTCTTTGGGTTGTCCAGGAAACGGCAGACGTAATCACTTTAACAGACTTCACTAGGTCAAGGTTGCTTGTTGCAATCTAGGTAACTGCTAAAAGAAAAGTATACCTCATAGGCTAATAAAAGAGAAATTACCCAAAACAAAAACACCTTAATCCAAAAGAAGGAAAAAAAGGCAAAAAAGAAAAGCACATAGAAAAGGGGACCAATAGAAAGTAACTAATAAGATGATACATCCAAGCGCGAATCCATCAAAAAATACATCAGACACAATGTAGTAAACACTCTGATTTAGAAGAGACTGAATTTCAAAAAAAAAAGCAAATCCTACATGCCTACAAGGGTGGCACCTTAAATACACAAATGCAGATAGGTTGAAAGTAAAAGGATGAACAAAGACGTACTACGTTATCACTAATCACAAGAAAGCGAATCCTCTCAGTAAACTAGAATAGAGAGGAAACTTCCTTAACCTAATAAAGAATATCTACAAAAAAACCTATAGCTAACATTATATTTAATGGTGGGAAACTAGAAACTTTCCCACTAAGATCAGAAACAAAGCAAGAATGTTCGCTCTCACCACTACTTTTCGACATCATACTGGAAGTCCTAGCTACTACAGTAAAACAAGAAAAGGAAATAAAAGTTATACAAATTAGGAAGAAAGAAATAAAACTGTCTTTTAAGACAAGATGATCATCTCATCAACAAAAGAATCAACAAAGAAACTCCTAGAACGAATACGTTATTATAGCAAGGTGGCAAAATACAAGGTTAATAGACAAAAGTCGATCACTTTCCCATATACTACTAGCAATGAACAAGTGAAATTTGAAGTTAAAAACACAATATCATTTATACTAGTATAACTATAATACCATTTTGGTATTATAATGCCAAAAAATGAAATAAGTATAAATAGGTATAAATCTAACAAAATATGTACAAGATCTATATTATAAGGAAAAATACAAAACTCTGATGAAAGAAATAAAAGAACTAAGTCAATGGAGAGATATTCTGCGTTCATGGATAAGAAGATTCAATAGTGTCAAAATGTCAGTTCTTGCCAACTTAATCTATAGAGTCAATGCAATCCCCATCAAAAATCCCAGCAAGTTAGTTTGTGGATACTAACAAACCGATTCCAAAGTATACATGAGTGGCAAAAGACCCAGAATAGCCAACTCAGCATTGAAGGAGAATAACAAAGTTGGAGGACTAATACTACCCAATTTCAAGACTTACTATAAGGCTACAGGAATCAAAACAGTGTGGTACTGGGAAGAACAGGCAAACAGATCAGTGGAACAGACCAGAGAGGCCAGAAATAGACCCACATAAACACAGTCAGCTGATCTTTGAAAAGGAGCAGCGGCAACACAACGGAGCAAAGATAAGGTTTTCAACAAATGGTTCTGGAACGATATGCAAAAAAATTAATCTAGACACAGATTATTCACATAAACTAACTCAGAAGGAATCACAGACCTAGATGTAAAAACACAAAACTATGAGATAACACAGGATGAAATAAACTAGGAGATAACAGCATCCAAGAGCTGCAGAAAAGCCTCCACTGACTGAGCCCTTACTATGGACCATACTGTGGACCAGGCCTTGAGCTCTACATCAATCATTCCATTCATCACCTCATTATCACACCCCCTCTGAACAGATGAAGAAATGGAGGTTCAGCAAGCACAGAAAGAGTGAGTATCTGGCCCCAAGTCACCAGCTTGCTCTTAATCTCCCCAGTGCCAAATTCCAGAGAGATTTGACTAAATTCTTCATTCACATAAATATACCCCATGGTGCTGAAATAACTGAGGTCTCACGCAGACTGAATAAACATCAACTGTCAATGACCTGCTACGTCAACAAAAATCCACACTGCTTCAAGCTCCTACTGTATACAAGACAGTGAGAATCTTTTTTAAAAAAGCAACAATTTATTAAGCTCTTACTCAAACTTATAATTCAAAGTTACGAGCACTAAACATTTTTTATATCCTTTAATCCTCACAACAACCCGCCAGGTAGGTCTTCATCCCCATTCTACACAGGAGTGAGACTCCATGGCAGGAAGGATGCTGTGCTAGCTACAGATGCACAGAAATGGACCCTGTGGGCAAACCCTGAATGACCACCCACCAGGTGAGACCATTAGAAATCCTAAAGAAAAGAAAAAGCACGAAAGAACACATAAAGGGCTCTTTCAATAGACATTAAAATTGAAACCCTGCTGCTCTGTCATTTAACAAATACATTTTTATTCTCTGTTATTATACATACCACAGTTTTATGACAGGATGATAAATACAGGTTTCTATTGGTCACATTCACAGCCAGTATTTCCACTGTGTCAGGTCAGAAAGACAGTGATCACCTTAGTGAACAATTTCATTGAGTAAAGCTGCCTTCAACCTTGACTAAAGACAGATGCCTACGACAGCCATTTCCATGGCCTGGTCTACACTCTACATACACCATCTCTCTTCCCTGGCACAGAGAAAGTCAGACCCGTCTCTTACATGGTGAGTCACTCACATTACTACATTTCATGTTCACCAGATCCGTTTCATAAAGGAGTGAAGTAACACTAAGAGAGATTAAGTGACTTAGCCAAGGTCACACAGCTAGGAAGTAGCAGACTGGGGACAAGAATCCAGTCTTCTGCTAGCTAGCCCAGTGTTCTGTCCAAGGACATACCAGGCCCAGGACACCTTAGCCACGTGGGGCTGTAGGACCTTTCTGCATGTAGATAAACACATAACAGACAGATAGGCCAAGAGCTAGGAGGGCATAGAGTAAGTTGGAAATTCTCAGAACCTTGGTCCTGGAAGGGCCCTTACGAATCATCCATTATACACCCATTATATAGACGGGCAAATTGAGGACCAGCCAAAGAAAGTAACTTGTCAAACGTTATGCAGCTAAAAGTGGCAGATCAGGTCCAGAACCCAGGTCCATACCAATTTTATCATTCAACTGAGTTTGGGGAACAATTTGCAAAAGGTGCTATGGAGACGGCAAAACAATCCACAGGATTTTTTTTCCTTGGCAGGCTCAGGTCATGCACAAAAAGTCTAAGGTACAGTCTTTATCCTTGAGGAGTTTACAGTCTAGCTAGAAAAACTAGCGTGTACACAGGAAAACAGAATCAGTAACACGGAACATCAGTATAGGTGGCAGTTATATCAACAACTTAAAGGAGTCAGAGAGCAGCAGAGCTGGCTGTGCTGGAAGGCTTCCTGAAGGAAGAGTAAGGAAAGATGGGCTTTAAAGCATAAATAGGAGTCTGATAGATAGAAAGGAACAGGCATGTCAGACCAAGAAAGCGTTTCAACTTATAAAGGGGCTATGTGGGAGAAGAAGCCAAAATTGTAGGTGAAGGCGGGTCTTGGGGGCTAGGGAGCCTTCCAAAGCCAGGTCAGGGCTTTGGGACTTGGGCCTATGGAACAACGGGTCTTTCACCTTGTTCGAGGGCCTCTGAGCTCATCACAGAATTCCACGAGTGAATGATCACACTTCATGCGGGGACAATGTTAGCATCAGAAAACACGACTGTGCTTATACATCCGCAGCATAACCACAACCCTAAGCATGCACACTTTTGAACAAAATAAATCCTCCAGTCAAACAGGGTCAGTCTCTTCCAAATATTCACATTAACAGTGATCTGCCTTTGTCTCTTTCTTCCGTCTCTGTCTTCTGTGGCCTGTGTGCTAGGTGCCACTGTCTTTCTTAAAATATGGGGGAGAAAACCACAAAAATGGAGAGAATTCTGAAACTAACTTATTTTTCTCAGATTGGAAAGAGGAAGTCTTACAATTTTAGACATTCAAGGCAATGCCACAAAGAGCAGTATCCTCTCTGGGCCTCAGTCTCTCCCACTGACATGAGGGGTTGGGGATAGAAGCATCATCTGAGACCAAGTTTCGGACGCATGGAGTCCCCCAGTCGCCATCTTCGTATCTCCTGGGCTCTCCGGACACCGGAAGGGATGGGAGACGGGCCCTTCCATCCATGTCCACGGTTCTGAGCAGCAGAGTAGCTTGGGCTGGGACCAGCTCAGCGACTGTCAGCTTCTGCAAAGGCCAGGGGTCAGCATTTTTGTGCCGTGTCCCACAGTGAGCACGACACCCCTATTGCTGACGTGACTGACCCCCTTCACAGTGCCCCAGATGCTGCTCTCACCGGGGGCTCGCCACTGGCCGTGTGGGGGTCCTGAAGCCTCCCCCACTTCTCGGTCTTGGAGGAAGATGAGTACCTTTGTCCCTAGGTCACCTGGCCAGGAACGGGCAGCACCCTGTGCCCAGGATGTGGGCTTCTATGAGCTGGCAGGGGCACGGAACCCTCGGAGAGTCTGTGTGTCGTGTTCCCCCTGTCTGGGGGAGCTGGGAGGTGACCAGGAGCCGGATGTAGTAGCCGCCAAACACTGCCAGCAGCTGCCGGGCCATGTCCTAGAAGAGGCAGGGAAGCACAGTGAGGGCCACAGGAAAGCACCTGGAGGGGCGTGGGGCTCAGGCACGAGGGGAAGGCCAAG